>NW_024870899.1:227500-332500 GCF_019054845.1 Dipodomys spectabilis
TATGTGCATGTATATAATATAAGCCTCTAAATATCCTTTTCTCCAATGCATACATTTCCTTATTCTTTGCCCCGGTTGCTAAAGAGGTTGGTGGAATGTAAGTCTCATGAAAGTTTATCTAGATCTCACTCAAACTAGATTGTGAAGTCCAGGTTAGGTACCTGCGTTGGGGTTCAAGGTCCAGGTCCTCAACCCCACCCCACCCCCACCCCACCGGTGTCACAAGCAGCACCCCATAAACCTGAAAGGCTCTGGCCTAAGCAACACCCCCCCCCGTTCATCTGGAAAGCAAGCCGTGGGGAGACGTGCTCTGGGGCCATCTGTGTCTCCTTAGGGAGGTCAGTGGTATGAAACTGGGGTGCTCACTTTGACATCGTAGCTTAGCTTTTCAAGCCAGAACTCAGGTGCATTTCCCTGGGAGAAGACTCCTCAGTGTCTTTAAGCTCTCTTACACTGACCCCCAGAGCTGTCACATGACTCCTATGGTGCTGATCACCCCCGACCCCCCAGTTTCACAGGTGATACTGTGCGAATCTGCGCCAGCCTTCAAGCCAGGCAGACGCTGAAGATGCTACCCGAGGGAGTCACAACACACGTCTGCTTTTCTGTTTTTCTCCTGCCACCCACTCACCCGGGGAAGCACAGTACCCCACCCCAATCAACGACAGCCCCGACGGCAGAATCTCCATCCTAACTCCTGCCTCTTGCAAATTCACTCATACCCGGTTTATTTATTTGTAGGATTTTATGTTCTTTGAACATTCACTAGCCGGCTTATAACAAGCAAGACGGCGCCAAGGATACGATGTGCAGTGCGTCCTTCAGTAAGTAAAAGGCGTGACCCGGCGTCTCTTTCCCTTTGAAGACGTCTATATTTGACACTAACTCTTTCTCATTTCTTTCCAGCTATCCCTCGGGCCCTGGATTTCATTTCTGAATGGTCTGAACATTTGTTCTCTCTCTTTTTTTTTTTTTTTGGTTTGGTAATAAAATGTTAATTATCATGTTTATTAAAATACAGTTTAATGAGGCAATTATCTGGTGGTGAATGCAAGGCAGCAAAGTCTACTGTTCCTGACGGGGTCCAGCCTTGCCTTCAGAGGTCGCGGAGCTCTCCTCTCTCCCTCTCTTTTAGCCTTTTGAAGTTACTGCTATGCTAAGCATGAAAGATGAGAATTCAATGTTTAGGGAGCCCTTTGAAGTTCTTCTTGTACTAACACTGGTTACTAATCAAAAGCGACTGGATTTTTTTAAAAAGTGTCTTGCAAGAGTCGTCCCTTGTTGAATTTGTGTGTCACTTTTTGTATCTGAGTAAGATGTGTTTACCCGGTGTTGGAAAAGTTACAAGGTGGAGCAAATAACGCGAGTCCAACGTGTTGCTTGAGGAAGACAATGGTTTTAAGTCATTCTTGGTAGTCAGAGGTACAGTGAGATTCTGGAGGGAGGGAGGGAGGGAGGGAAGGGTAGGGAGGGGGGAGAAAAAATAAAGTCAATGCATGGACACCACCTTGGCAAGGCTTTAAGAGCCCCCAGCGAGCACACGCTGACTGAAAGTTCTAAACTTCCCGCAAGAGCCGTGCTCTTTCTTACAAATGCTCCCTTTTCCTCCCCTTTGCAAACCTAAGAGAACCTGTTTAACACACTCCCAAATTGCTTTAGAATTCCACAAACACAACGTCAAGTTCCAGGCACGGAGGCATGAAGGTATTCGCAGAAACCGAGAGCCTGGACTTGGGTGATGGATTTAGCAGAATGAGACTTTTGCCGATGAACTCAGCTCATTGGTGCCACGTTCTCCCCGCCAGGGACCAGGGAAGGAGAGCTCTTTCACTGTTCAGCCATTGGCTGCTCATCTCAAGGGAACAAACTTTATGAAGGATATACACACCCGGATTCCAAGCTCTTCCCAGACTGGTGACTCACTCACCAAGCAAGAGTGATAGATGTGGCCCGCTTTTAAACAGTCTTACCAGGTAGGGAAGTGTGAAGAGCACTGAACTGCCCGCGATAAACACTCATCACCCCCCCCCCAACCCCAAAGAGTGGGGTGTGGTAGGGGAAGAAGGAAGAAAGCAATAGAAACTGTGGAGAGATAACCTTTATCCTGTACACACAGCTTTCAATCCAGGCTGCACGGCTCAAGCTTGAGGGTAGTTGTCTCCTGACATCAGTAATTCATTGGCCTCATTCTGGGCCAATTAATTCAACCTTCCTATGCCAGTCTGTGTCTTCACTGCACCCTTTAAGAAAAACAGTCCACATCGCCGACTGCTGCTACCGACCCAAGCAGGCTCAAGCAACTGCCCACCGAAGGCTGGGAAAGAGGTTGTGTCAACGTTTAAGTTCAAATCTCCAAATTGGCCACCTGAAAGCCTCAGCCGTGGTGTGAGGCTCCGGTTTGTTCATCCCAGCTTCCGCTGGCTGGCCGGGGACTCACTCCCTCTGGGATGGTTACATTGATCCTTAATTGATTCTGCTTAATTCAGGTCCCAAATGCACTGCAGGGCTGTGAATATCACCATGGGGATCTGGCTACCGCTGAGAATTCTTAGAATTCTTTAGAGTATTTCAAAGCATTGACACACACACACACACACACACACACACACACACACACACACACACACACACACACAGGACCTGAGCCAGGACTCACAAGAAATTGGGGGGGGGGGGGAAGGGTGCCAACAGCATTTGACCTTGAAAATGACCAAGTCTGGCATCCAAGGTTTTGAAAACATAAAAATTAGAAGTCGAAAAAAACTAAATGATATTCTTCTACTTCAGGTGTGTGGGTCTATTGTATATACCAGAGTCTATGTTAGAAGGGTGTACCTCAATGTATGAAATGCTTGGTAAATAAATTCTCACCTATGGGCTGAATGGGATTTTTCTTTGCTTAGATTGAGACTGCTAACTGCATGGTACAATGCACAGATAAACAGACCAGATGGAAATAGTCAGACAGGAGCAGGTAACAGAAAAAGCAGGTACATTGCACACATCCATATAACTTCATGTCTTTGTGGCTATTCATTTTTAGAGTCATTTGCTTAGGAAATTTTTTTTTAATTTTTAAAAATTTTTTTTATTGTAAAGATACTATACAGAGAGTTACAGTTACATGAGTGAGGTAATGAGTACACTTCCTCTTGAACATTGTTACCCCCTCCATTGTTTTCCCCCTACCATCCCTTCCCTCCCTCCCTTCCCCGAGGTTCTTTTTTTTTTTGATTGTGATTAAGTGATTACATATTTTCCCAAATTTCACAGTATTGTGGAGTAATGATGCTCATTTAAAGTCACAAGTTCATTCTAACTTTCCTGGAGCAAATTGTCTATCACAGTCTGTAACATATAACGGTGTTCACATGTTACACGCCATACATGTGATCAGCAGCATGGGGATATTTAGTAGTGGTTCGACCAGATGAGTGGGAGTTCTTTGTTTCTTAAGTCCTGTTAGTTTTGTCGTATCACCTAACATTTTGGATTTAGCATCCACTTATCAGGGAGACCATGTACTGTTTGTCTCTTTGCTCTTGGCTTACCTCGCTCAACATGATTCCTTCTAGCTCCATCCATTTCCCTGCAAATGCCATTATTTTGTCATTTCTAATGGCTGCATAATATTCCGTTGTGTATAGATACCACAATTTTTGGATCCATTCATCTGTGGTGGGGCATCTTGGTTGTTTCCATATCCTAGCTATTGTGAACAGTGCTACAATAAACATGGAGGTGCATGTGTCCTTGTATATTGGTTCCTGTTGTTCAGGGTAGATGCCTAGAAGTGGTATGACTGGGTCGTAAGGGAGGTCAATCTTTAGATTTCTGAGGACCCTCCAGACTGCTTTTGCTTAGGAAAATTTTGACAAAATGGATACACAACTGGTACAATCTAAACCAGCTCTTGTACAAGAATTACAAGTAGTGTATGTGACGGTGTGGAGAGGAAAAACTATTCTGCTAAAGCAGAAGCACAGATATGTAAATCATCTAAAAGCTATATATATATATATGTCATCGGTCATGGGGCCTGAACTCTGGGTCTGGGCTCTGGCCCTCAGCTCTTCAGCGCAAGGCTAGCACTCTACCACTTGAGCCACAGCACCACTTCCAGATTTTTCTGCTTATATGGTGCTGAGGAATTGAACCCAGGGCCTCATGCATGCAAGGCAAGCACTCTACCACTGACCACCTTCCCAGCCCCTAAAAGCAATATTTTTTTAATGAATGCATTTAAAAGAATGACAGTCAGGGATATAGATCTGAAGTATTTTAAAGGTGCAATTTATACTTACACAAAACATGTATACTAGCTTTTGGTCTGACAATGAAACTATAAAGATTTCCGGGGCTAGTAAGTCCCTAGATGTAACTCTGAGATAATTGTATCGTCACAGCCGCCATATTCTGTATAGAGCGAGCATATTTTTTTTTCCCTGAAAGAGAAAATCTTCTCTGGAGCTGTTCCTGAATTTAAGTTAGCCAGGTGATGATAGAAAGTAAAGCTACTCCTGTCCTGCTCAGGAGAGTCAGGGCTAGGCATGTCAATGGGAGAAACAGACACATCATCATAGGTAGTAGGGATTCCTGGTAACCAAGTCCCTGCCTCCCACATGCCCTTGACTTCACCACCTCCCAGAATAAAGAAGGAGACACAGCAGAATGACAGGTGCACAGAAACATGAATAAGCATGAATATATTTAATAATTCATTAATGGTACATTAATATATCATATTATATATAATATAGTATATAATTATATATAATATAGTATATAATTATAGTATATAACATATTATCTTATAAAATATAATAATAAAATATACATATATATATATATATAAGTATATATATATAAGTTTGTACAAAGTATAAAGTCCAGAAACATAGCGACGCCGACTGTGTGTGGAAAGCTAATGATCAAAAAGAGCTTTCGAAGCAAGAAGTTAATGAGTATGTGAACACTATCTCTTGAGGCGTCATTGAATAGTTTCTGCTAAGGAAAACTTCAGATACTAAGCAGATAACGTTCACTAGGCAATCCCCACACACCTCTTGTCAACAGGAGCTACAGAGGTTCATTGTGTGGTCTGTGTGTGTGTGTGTGTGAGAGAGAGAGAGAGATCGCAAACGACATATTAGCAATCATTTCCAACTTTAGGATAACTGGGGGAGGGGACATCAGGCAAAGAATGGCTGCCAGGAAGAAAATGATAGATTCTATGGTTTGGGTAGAATGGGTAAGCGGAAGTGTGGAGAAGAACTTGATTCTGAATCCCTCAAGCAATGCCCAAATGGTTCATCCATAGAATGGATGTGGATCTGCAAACTCCTCATCACACGCCTGTGACAGGTCAGTCGCTGCCATCATTTTCCCCTTGGGATACTTCCTGGAGCATAACACAAACACCCGGAAGTGTCCGCTGGGATCACACCTTCACCGTGACCGATGCTAGACAGGCAACAGATTTGACGGTCAGCGTGGAGTTTCCAGAGGATATCCCAGTCTTGGAAGCTGGCCGGCCTTCTTCCCACAGGCCGTGAGGAAGGTGATGAGGATGAAGGCCCCTCTCCCCCTCCCCCTCCCCCTCCCCCTCCCCCTCCCCCTCCCCCCCCACCCCCCCCCACCCCCCCTACCCCCAGCCCCCCCCCCCCCGTCTCCAGGGTAGGCTCGATGACTCGAGCATCTTCAGCAGTGTTATCTCATTAGGGAGGAGGTGTACGTGATGCACTTTATTTCCTTGTGTACACAATGTAATTTATTACCAGGAGTTATGCAACACTCAAAGAACAGCAAGTTCCGGGCCTGTGAAGAAGCCATCGGGAAAGGAAGCAAGCATTCGCTAAACACCCAGTGCGCACACCTGCACAAAGTTAATCCCCATTACGGAGATAGATCCGTAGGTAGGTAGGGAGATAGATAGATAGATAGATAGATAGATAGATAGATAGATAGATAGATAGATAGATAGATAGATAGATAGATAGATAGATAGAGACATTCAGACAGATAGATAGATAGATAGATAGATAGATAGATAGAGACATTCAGACAGATAGATAGATAGATAGACAGATAGATAGAGACATTCAGACAGACAGATAGATAGATAGATACAATCAGACAGATAGATAGATAGATAATCAGACAGACAGATAGATAGACAGATAGACAGAGACAGCCAGACGGACAGACAGACAGACAGATAGATATCAAGGTGACCCACACACTCATTGAGCGCCAGTCCTTGGTCTCCAGCAGCCTCTCCCCGCTTCCCTCCCCCCCTCAGGGAGTGGGGTCCCCCGGGGTCTGTGTCCATTCTCATTTCCTTCTGCGCAGCCCAGAGCTTGATACAGTGGGAGAGCCCAGGTAAACATTTGCTGAGAGAAAGTCAATCTTAACTTCCTTCCCGGAATATCCACACCAAGTCCTCTTTTATTCACCACACACACACCCCTGCACGCACGAGCGAGCGGTCTCACGCGCCTCTGCCCCAATAACGCACTGGTGCATCGTGTGTGTCACAGCCTCATCCGCTTCCGAAGTCGGAGAATGGACTCTCACGTCGCGATTAGACACAGATGCGCCGCTGCGAGGGCTGGGCGTGGGTGTCGTACGTGCGTGGAACTCAGCTTAACTCATGAGGGCCTTCGGTAATAGAGAGACGCAACGTGGAAATGTTCTGGGCTCAAGAAGCACAAAAAGAGCTTCTAGCTTAACTGAAGTTAATGTAGTTCCTAGCCAAGAAGTGTTTCTAAAGAACACTGCAAAGAAAATAGTTTTAGGGGGGGAAAAAAAGTAAGAAGAAGATGATGAGCGTGTTCTTCTTCCACAATCAGAAACTTTAGTTCAATACCTGGGGGACAACAGCAAAGACTCCAGGCTCAGACAGTGGCTCGAGCAGAAGCCTTTTGCCTTCCGAGAGCCGTCAGACTTTACACGCCAGCTTTCCGGAGCACACGAATCTCTCACGGACGGAGAGGGAAAGAAATGACTCTGGCAGGTGTTAGTGAGAAAGTTCCCACCGCGCAGGCTGCCGCGAGCGGATTGGGCTAGAGCTCAGGAACGCAGAGCCTCACGGGTGAGCCCCGCACTCCACCAGGGAAAACAAGTCCATAGCAGTCAGTCCAACGGAACTCACAGAGAGAGAGAGCCAACGTCTTTTCCAAGCTTATCTATCCCTCCGAGTATCTCCTAGTTTGTACTTCTCCCTTTGACACCAGTTCCTGGTTTAATCCACAGGAACCTTCTTCTCACAGCTGATCTTCAGGCCAAGTGGGAAAGGCTCTAAAGGCAAGAATAGATCTAGCAACAAACCACAGAGCCACTGTGCTTGGGTAACAGATATGCTAGTACCCGCGACTGAACATTTACTGTAGACTAGGTAACCCTGCTGTCTATGCTCAGGAGATAAGACCATGCACGAGGCGCCCCGGGGACATGGGTGGTGTGCTGATACACCATCGTTGAGGTTCACAGTGTAGTCAGGGCTGACACATTCACAGCTGGCAAGGTCACATTCAAGGTGAGGTGAACAACTGCTGCGGGCCGCGGCGTTTGAAACTGTACGAGGTGCCAACAGGCGTGCGTGGCTCTGTGTGTTTGCACTGTGCGTGCAAGGCGTTTGTACGTGTTCTGTGTCTGAATGCATGGTGTCTGCGTGTTGCGTGTGTGTGCATGCATGCACACGTACTCAGCCACTCGCGAGAAGGCTGGCAGGTGCTCCCCAGACAGGCGTGCTGACCGCAAGAGAGGCCCTCCCCTCCCCTGCCACGCCGAAAGGGGACTTCGTGTCGCACGGGCAGCAAGCAATCACAGCCTTCCCCACCACCGCAGACATTTTCTGCAGGTGGCTGTAATGCTGAAGGATCTGAGGGCTGGGAAGGTAGCTCAGGGGTAGAGCGCGCGCCTCGCATGCATGAAGCCCTGGGTTCGATTCCTCAGCACCACATAAGCAGAAAGAGCCAGAAGTGGCGCTGTGGCTCACGTCGTACAGCACCAGCCTTGAGCAAAAGAAGCTCAGGGACAGCGCCCAGGCCCTGAGTTCAAGCCCCAGGACTGGCAAAAAAAAAGAATCTGGGCCTGGGAAGTAGACAGCCAGCTGCCATCCTGCACATTCCTTCACTCAGCACCAAGCAGCTATGATCCCTAAAACCGAGGTAAACTCTGACCTTTGGCATGGAGAATGAAGAGCTCAGTACAAACGTTTAGATCAAGGAACGGCTTGTAAATACTGCCTAGGAGATCTGACCACTGTTCTGAACACTCATTTTGTACTGAAAAAATAATGCAGACAGATAGATGGATGATAGATATCGATAGCAGAGGCAGACAAACTGACACAGATAAGAGTGAGACAGACACACAGACACAGAGAAGATAGAGATAGAGATACAGATAGACAGATGTAAAGGTAGACAGACAGACAGACAGACAGACAGACAGACAGACAGACAGACAGACCAACAAAGAACTAAGCTGGTGATCTTTTCATGGAGGTAAGCCAAGTTCAAAAGGACAAAGGCAACATGTACAGATTTTTCTTTTCTATTTTAATATGGAGTGGAAACTCCCTGAAAATAATGTCGGGTTTGGGGTTTGGTTTTTCTCGTTTTGTTTTGGTTTTATTTTTTGCTAAATTATCAGCAATCTGGCTTCCTTTTCCTGGGACTCCAGGTCCCACTGTCCCTGCGCAGATCAGGACCGGGAAGAGAGCAGAAGAGGCCGGCTTCTGCTCCTGGCCTGGCCCGGAAAGAACTGGCGTTGGGCAACCTTGTCCTGTCTCATGCCGGATGCCGGCCCAAAGGTAATTGCCGGACAGCACTTCCCGTAGCTGGGGTTTGGCAATGACATCATGGAGAAACCCTTAAACACCAGAAAGAACCCCCCATTCTCACATGCCCCTAATTATTTTTCTTGTGGTGTTACTAACATTTGGGGGTTGGCCTGATTCTCTCTCTCTCTCTCTCTGTTTCCTCTTTCTCTGTCCACCTCCAGCCTCTTCTCAATCTCAGGCCTTTGAGGAAATCTCCAGCTGCCTGCTGACGTTGAGGGCCAGCAGGGCGGGCGGGCAGGACAGCGTGTGGAGGAGGACGCGGGAAGGAGCTCCCACCGCTTTATTTCTCCCCAGCCTCGGCCTCTGCATTGTCTCCGTGGCGATCTCACTGCTGCTTTTGCAAACAAGCAGTCCAAAAAGAAAAACCAAAACCAACCAACCAACCAAACAAACACCCCCTTCCCAGGAATTCCACCAAGAGGTGCGCGTGGTGGAGACCGAAGTCACACTCCACACCTGCCCCGGAGCCTACGCAGAAGGTGGACGTTGAGGCCGAGAAACTCGGTCTCTCCTCCTTCCTCCTCCCCCCCCTTCCTCCTCCCCCTCCCCCCCTCCCCACACGGAGCCGGGATGAGGCAGGACAGGGCCAGGAAGTTCCCGCAGCCCCAACCAGGGGATTGGCCTGCTGCTAGCAACACTCCACACCCAGGGCAAGCCGTCCTGAGAGGAGGGGGAGGAGGGGGAGGAAGAGGAGGAGGAGGAAGAGGGGGAGGGGAGGAGGGGGAATAAGGCCGAAGGACAGGGGAAGGGCAGCCCCGCCTCCTGCCCTGCCTGGCCGCAGCTGCCCTGGCAGCCCCCTGTGCTCAGAGGAGGAAGGAAGTCCTGTCCCCAACAAGCCAGAAAGCGAAACCCACAGCGGGCGCCCAGGCGGACTTGCTGTGCTCCATCGCTGCCCCAGGTAACCCCGCCGGCTCTGCGCCTCCGCCGCTGGACCCAAGCTGCCCAGGCCCAGGATTCCCAGACCACGGCTCCCAGCCGACCTCACAGACTGGGGTCAGGGGCTCTGGGCTCAGGGGCTCTGGGGTCAGGGGGACTAGGGTCAGGGGGATTGGGGTCAGGGGGACTAGGGTCAGGAGGATTGGGGTCAGGGGCTCTGGGGTCAGGAGGGCTGGGGTCAGGGGGACTGGGTTTAGGAGGATTGGGATCAGGGACTCTGGGGTCGGGGGACTGGGCTCAGGAAGACTGGGGTCAGGAAGACTGGGGTCAGGAGGCGGGGGTCAGGGAGACTGGGCTCAGGGGGTCTGGGCTCAGGGGGTTGGGGTTAGGAGGGCTGGGCTCAGGGGGGCTGGGGTCAGGAGGGCTGGGGTCAGGAGGGCTGGGCCCAGGGAGGCTGGGCTCAGGGTGACTGGGCCCAGGGGGGCTGGGCTCAGGGTGGCTGGGCCCAGGGGGGCTGGGCTCAGGGGGGCTGGGCCCAGGGGGGCTGGGCTCAGGGGGACTGGGCCCAGGGGTGCTGGGCTCAGGGGGGCTGGGCCCAGGGGGGCTGGGCTCAGGGGGGCTGGGCTCAGGGGGACTGGGCCCAGGGGTGCTGGGCTCAGGGGGACTGGGCCCAGGGGTGCTGGGCTCAGGGGGGCTGGGCCCAGGGGGTCTGGGCCCAGGGGGGCTGGGCTCAGGGGGACTGGGCCCAGGGGGGCTGGGCCCAGGGGGGCTGGGCTCAGGGGGTCTGGGCCCAGGGGGGCTGGGCTCAGGGGGACTGGGCCCAGGGGTGCTGGGCTCAGGGGGACTGGGCCCAGGGGGGCTGGGCTCAGGGGGGCTGGGCCCAGGGGTGCTGGGCTCAGGGGGTCTGGGCCCAGGGGGGCTGGGCTCAGGGGAGCTGGGCCCAGGGGGGCTGGGCTCAGGGGGGCTGGGCCCAGGGGGGCTGGGCTCAGGGGGACTGGGCCCAGGGGTGCTGGGCTCAGGGGGACTGGGCCTAGGGGGGCTGGGCTCAGGGGGTCTGGGCCCAGGGGTGCTGGGCTCAGGGGGTCTGGGCCCAGGGGGGCTGGGCTCAGGGGGACTGGGCCCAGGGGTGCTGGGCTCAGGGGTGCTGGGCCCAGGGGTGCTGGGCTCAGGGGTGCTGGGCCCAGGGGGGCTGGGCTCAGGGGGACTGGGCCCAGGGGGGCTGGGCCCAGGGGGACTGGGCTCAGGGGGTCTGGGCCCAGGGGGGCTGGGCCCAGGGGGACTGGGCCCAGGGGGGCTGGGCCCAGGGGGACTGGGCCCAGGGGTGCTGGGCCCAGGGGTGCTGGGCTCAGGGGGACTGGGCCCAGGGGGGCTGGGCTCAGGGGGACTGGGCCCAGGGGGGCTGGGCTCAGGGGGACTGGGCCCAGGGGGGCTGGGCTCAGGGGGACTGGGCCCAGGGGGGCTGGGCTCAGGGGGTCTGGGCCCAGGGGGGCTGGGCTCAGGGGGACTGGGCCCAGGGGGGCTGCGCTCAGGGGGGCTGGGGTCGGGGGGGCTGGGGTCAGGAGGGCTGGGGCTGGGGTCAGGAGGGCTGGGGCTGGCGTCAGGAGGGCTGGGCCCAGGGAGGCTGGGCCCAGGGAGGCTGGGCTCAGGGTGACTGGGCTCAGGGGGGCTGGGGTCAGGGTGACTGGGCCCAGGGGGGCTGGGCTCAGGGGGGCTGGGGTCAGGGGGGGCTGGGGTCAGGAGGGCTGGGCTCAGGGGGGCTGGGCTCAGGGTGACTGGGCCCAGGGGGACTGGGCCCAGGGGGGCTGGGCTCAGTGGGGCTGGGCTCAGGGGGGCTGGGCTCAGGGGCTGGCCCAGTGGAGGAAGCCCCCCCTTGGCGGGCAATGGACGGAGCCACCCCCTGCAATCCAGCCGTCCATCAGAGAAGAGCTGGCCGGTGTTAGAACCGTGCCCATGGCCCGATTGTGGTGGGCATTCTAGAACTGGGAGGGAAGCCCAGCATGGAGCGGGCTCCCAGGGGAAGCCCCCCAGCCCCCGAGGGGGTGCCCTGGGCTCACCCCGCGCCCACCGCCTCCCGTCCAGGTCTCCCAGCATCTTCCTCTCCGGGGTCCCCCGTCCCTCCTCGCCTAAGGCCTGGGGATTACAGGACTGGCCTGGGCTGGGGTGGGGGGCGCAGTGTCAGCTCAGAGCCGCACCCCAGGCCGCACAGAGCCCCCCGCGGAGGCCCCGGTCATCTGCCACCTCCTGCTCCCTCAGGGGCCCAACCGTGGTTCTACTCAGGCGCCATTATTCCTGGAATTCGGGGGGTAGCCAGCAGCCCCATCCCCTCCGGCTCTAGAAACAAGTAGGTCTGGGAGGTGAGCAGCACTGACCGCTGTTTAGATCTTTGAACCATCAGCCAATGCCAGGACCTGACAATGAAGGAGAGGGCTGTTTTTTTTTTTTATTTTCCCCCCCTAGGAGACTCTAGAACATTCCATACCTGGCACCCCATACCCAGGACACCAGGGCGCGGAGGAATGTTGACGGTTTTCTTTTCCCTATACTCTCTCTGTGTTTTTATTCTTTGCGCTTGAGCATATTTTACAGAACGCATTTGGTTATCTTCATTGTTGGTCTCTGGGGTGTCTTTGGGTACCGGGCTGGCCAGAGCCTGCACGCTGTAGATATTAAAGGAACACACCCAGCACAACACCCAGGTTTTGTAGGGAGCGAGCAGGTGATAGTGACGTGTATGTGCACAGAGCTTTCGGAGCCCCTGCGACAGATGGCTGGGGCTGAACCCCAAAGCCGGCATTCACCGCGGAGCTTTGGATCTTCCCAAGTTTCGTTTTTATCAGACAGTGACCTCAATCTTCCCTCACCTTGGGAAACCCAAACAGCCACAGGAGTCAACGGAAAACCCAAGGCTCTTCTACCTTACTGAGAAATTAACCCTCCTTCATTGAGTATTGTTAAGATGCCCTGGGATACTTGCTAACAGAAGTGTTAGGTCTTCTTTGTGTGCTGGCCCTGGGGCTTGAACTCTGGGTCTCTGAGCTGGACTTGAGCTTTGAGCCACAGCTCTACTTGTGGCTTTGTGGTGGTTCACTGGAGGTAAGAGTCCCACTGACTTCCTTGCTGGGGCTGGCTTTGAACCTCAACCTTCAGATGTCAGCCTCCTTGGGATTACAGGTGTGAGCAACAGGTACCTGGCACTCTCTCTCTCTCTCTCTCTCTCTCTCTCTGTCTGTGCAAATAGGGATCTGAGGCTCAAGGATATGAATCATGATTACTTCAACAAGGTTAGTGAACATTATATCGCATCAGAAACAAAAGCAAAGCCGTTTTCTCCCCGAGGGTTTATTCCTCTTTCGACCGAGGAAATGAAACCACCCCGTAACAGAGAACACGAAGCGGGTCGCAGACTAAGCGGAACGCAACCCAAGCTACTACTGTCTCAGATTCTCCCCAGTTAGGGGGAATCGTTTTTTTTTAATTCAAGTGACACTATAAAGTAGTATTCTTTTTTTTTTTTAATACACTTGTTTTGTTTCCTTCACCCTTGCACACTGAAGTAGGGCTTTACAGCTGGACTTTGGGTGACAGGAACATTTATAATTTATAAATGTATAAAACATGCTATGAACACTATACAACACTTATAATCACACACACACACACCCAGTCTCTGCACGGGGCAGGCGCATTTTACAGGGACAAATGCTGTGAATTTGGAGGCCCACCAGCCTGGTCCTTCCCACATGCATCAGTCTCCGAATCCTCCAGACGTTACCTCGACCTCCCATGAATGCAGGCGATCGATTTACAATCAGGGCCTGACCAGCACAGGGAGAATTCCCGCCCTCTCCTGACATCTCTTATTTTATTGGGAGGAAATTACACAGCTAGAGATCAGGTCTTTTAGTGTTATTTTTTTTTTTAAATAGCAGTAGGGTTTTTTGTTGGTGGTGGTAGTGGTCGTGGGCTTTGAACTCTGGACCTGGGCGCTGTCCCTCAGCTCTTCAGCTCAAGGCGAGCACTCTACCCCTTGAGCCACAAGGCCAGTTCTGGCTTTTTCTGCTTATGTGGTGCTGAGGAATCGAACCCAGGGTCTCAGGCATGCAAGGCAAGCGCTCTACCCCTGAGCCACCTTCCCAGCCCTGTTTTTATTTATTTATTTATTTTATGTAGTAGAATGAAATAAATATCACCTTTGGCTTGAGGAGAGTCGGTCTGGTGTCTCCTGTGCTTGGAGTGGGTAGACCTTTTATCATCTTTTTTCTTTTTGTTTCTTTTGGTCATCCTGACAAATAGCCTAAGTCTGTTTATACCTACTCTGTAGGCGTTGTCATTGTACAATGCTCCAAAAAATGCTTTTTGGCTCCAGGCTTCACTCCCTGTGTGTGTGTGTGTGTATGTGTGTTAACCTCTCCCCCCTAGGAGGTTTTACAATCCACAAACAGCCCAGATCGGCTATGAGGATGTAGGATCTTCACAGAACGGCTTTGACAGCAGACACATGCTGGTGTTTATATTATGTATTCCTCTCCATTTCCTCCCTCTCTCTCCTGTGGTAGAGTTAAGAAGAACAGATGTCGTGTTCGGATTATATGTTGAAATTCTGCTTGTTCCTCAGTAATTGTGCATATTCAATATTATCTTACTACAGATTGTTTTTCCCTCACTTTGGGCATATCATAATTTCCTCTTTCTCTTTCCCCTGACATCTTTCTAGAACTTTTCTCTTTTCAAAAGAGTTGTCAAATCCGCCCTTCAAAATTATTTTGAGCTGGGCCCAGATGTGGCTCACGCCTGTCATCCTAGCTACTCAGGAGGCTGAGATCTGAGGATCATGGTTTGAGGCCATCCCGAGCCGGGAAGGAAAGTCTAGGAGACTCTTATCTCCAATGAACCACCAGAGACAGCACCCAGGCCCTGAGTTCAAGGCCCAGGACCAGCACAACAGCACCAAAACATACACGATCAGAATAAATGATGAGTTAATTCAACCTGAGACAAAGCAAATCACTTCTATCATGGAGCAACCCAGGCCTCAGAAGAGATCCACTGAAGGACCAGAAGGGCTAGTGATGCCAATTCCATTCGGCAGTGGTTTGGGGGCAGAATAATTACTCCTGCTCACTCACGTAGTGTAGCACCCACAGTAAGGGCACCAAACAGACAAAAACATGCACAGAGGGCTTTTGAGAGCCTGGAAGTTTCCCTTTGGATCTCTAAGGAGGGAGTGAGCTCAAACTCCAGGAGAAGCAAATCTCGTGGGCTGCAGCTGGGACTCATCGAGACCTAGCGCCCACAAGACAGCCCCCAGACGTCAGACCCCCAGAGCAGAGTCCTGCTCACTGACATCCTCAGAAATCCGTGGACACGGTGCTAATCTGAGGTCTTCTTTTTCAGACTCTTGAGATCATGGACAAGCAGGGTAAGTGACTGAATCCTGCATGCAATATTCAATCACAAGGGTTGGTTCCTCTCCTAGAATAACAGAGCAGGCTTTGGGTGGCTATGTGCTGCAGGACCTTTACCCCGGAGAGATCTGTGAGCCAAACAAATGACTCTGGTGTTGATATTTTTTTTTCCCTTCAGCAACACAAAAGGAAAGGTCTCTCAATGTAAACTCTGCAGAACCACAGTGCTCTGCATGCTAAACGTGTTTGAAGACCTCAAGCCGTGGTCTCATTTGCTTTGACATTCTTCAGTTCAATTGTGTGTGTGCGTGCGTGTGTGTGTGTGTGTGTGTGTGTGTGTGCATACCTATGTGTGAGTAAACAGAAATGAAGTGCATATGTATACATGGTATTTAGGTATTTAATATACACATGCACTTATATATACATAATTAAAAATTATCTTCAAGACAGTGTCACAGTCCTACAAGTTTCATAAGGCATTTTAAGATGAATTCTGGATATACAAAAACAGAATTCATTCAACAGGCCTTCAATGTCACCTTACGCTTAAACCTGCAGCCATTAGCGCTGAAGCAGGTGTGATTTAAAAACAAACAATCAAAAACCCAGTATGTACTTTGGCCTTTTTTTATTGCAGCATAAAAACCACACCAATGAAGTTACCTAAAGACCCTTCCTTACTTCATTCTAGTGTTTGTTTTATTATGCAAACCTACATTTCCCTCTCCTTGAATTACAGGCAAGCAAACCACGGCTCAGAATCCAGGACTTCCTCCTCAGTATCCACCCGCCCCATTCCCAGGTAAGAAAATAGTTGACTAGAAAGAAAACCTGGTATCAATTGATTGATGATCCAAAGGGACAGAGAGAAGAGGGGGAGCAGGGGGAGGAGGAGGAGGAAGAGGAGGAGGGGGAGGAGGAGGAGGAGGAGCAGGAGGAGGAGGAGGAGGAGGAGGAGGAGCAGGAGGAGGAAGAGAAGGAGAATGTGCTTTTACATTAAAATTTGAACGGCTCTTTTCTTGACTTTTCTTTTGCTATACTTATTTCCCATAGAAATGGCTAACAAAAAAAAAAACTAATAAAATCCACGTTTACAGCTAGGTGCCGGTGGCTCATGACTGTCATCCTAGCTACTCAGGAGGCTGAGATCTGAGGGCCGTGGTTCAAAGCTAATCTGGGCAGGAAAGTCTATGAGACTCTTATCGCCAATAAACCACCAGAAAACCAGAAATGGCGCTGTGGCTCAAGTGGTAGAGCGCTCGCCTTGAGCTGAAGAGCTGAGGGACAGCGCCCAGGCCCAGAGTTCAAGCCACATTTACATAGAGCTGTGTGATACAAGATTTCACGGAGAACCCCACAATACATGCAGACCCCAAAACACAGATACTAAGGCAAATGTTTTTGTCGCTTCTGTATCTGGTCTCAAAGTTGTGTTCCTGTAGTGACATTTATCCTGGGGTGATGTTTTTGTTAATGAGTCCTGGCCATGTCTACTGGACAGTGAGCGTTCAATAAGATAAATGCTTAACGCATTGCAAACGGAGTGACTCTGAAATAATTCTCGTTTCCCTTCTGCGATGCCTGTGCTGATTTCCCATGCATCTCTGGTCCTTCTGAAACGGGCCTCGGGCGGGGTTAGAATCACCAAACGATTCAGCCTGCGCCGGCCCTGGGAGCTTGGGTTTGGGGTTTCCCACCCAATGCTCCCCATTCCTTGAAGGCTTTGGGGAGATGGGGGCCAGGATGTGGGGGACTCTGGGTTATTTATCGTTTCTTTCACATGCTTCTTTCCCATCCCCGGGGCTGACAGCATCATCATCTCCTCCGAGCTTGGACAGGAAGGGCCGTGCGGTCTGTCTGTCCACCTGCCTTGTGGACGCTGCACCCAACCACCCAGGCTGTGCTGAGAAGCCCTCTCTGTGCTCACAAACGCTTCTCCCTGCTCTAATTTCAGGACATCCTGGCTACCAAGGGCCCCAGGACTCTTTCCCGGTCCCACGAGCTGGCTACCCGGTCCCACCCGCGGGCTTCCCGGTCCCACCGGCTGACTACCCGGTCCCCCAAGCAGGTTATCCAGCCCCACAGCCAGGCTACACAGGCGCCGGCCCCGCAGGCTTCCCCATCCAAGGCCAGCCCGGGTATGGCCCGCCCGGGGGGCTGGCAGGTGTACCCTGGATGGCAGCACCCCAGCCTCCTCTCCACTGCCCACCGGGATTGGAATATTTGAGCCAGGTAAGACCCCACGTGCCCAGTATTCATAGAAGAACCCCCTAATTTGGAGTCTTTAGTCAGAGAGGGGTGGGGGAAGAGAGGAGGATCTTAAGTATTACGTAACAGTGAATTTCAGCAGTACGAGGGCCAGCGTTGCTTTGGGATGAGAAATCCCATCTTCGGATGAAGAGGACGGAGGACTGTGTGTTCAGTTTCCATCCTTTGGTCTATAAGAAAGGTCATTTTCAATTGGAAATGGTCTCGAGTCGAGCGCCTGGTGTGTGGTCAGTCACGTGCCCCCCTCTACTCCCTACATTTTCCCAGGGAGCTCCACAGCAGTCAGTCCATTCCCCAGGCGATACTATAAAACAGAGAGTTCTTAACTCAGGATGTCACGAAACACACAGAAAAACGATCGCCCCTCACCTCTCAGGATAGTGCAGGGCACTGCCATGCGAGTTTCCCTTTTCATGGTAGGATAAAAGCTCTTTAGCTAGCACTTAAATGTTACCAATAATCCCTTGAGCCTCCTCTAGGAAGAATCATGTTTTCTGGTTCTGAGAATTCGGTGTCAGTTAATTTTACCCAGCCTAAATTCCCCCAACGTAAGTCATTCACAAATTCAACAAACACTTTAAAAAAATCAGTTTGAACTATTAATTTGCCTTTGCAGTAAACAAGCAAGCAAGTCATCTCCACCTTCAACTATTGACAACATGGAGTCCAGAGCACTGATTCACACGCTCTCCGTTTTCTGTTTTCTTTTCCCATGAACAGATAGATCAGATTCTGGTGCACCAGCAAATTGAGCTTCTGGAAGGTACGTGCTGCTTGTGTCTGGGCAGGACAGAGGTTTACGCAGGTAACGCGGTACCGCGGCAACCGCGCTCTGAGCTCTCCGAAGTGGGGAATTTCCACCCATGAATTTACATCCCTGCTCCCACGAATGAATGGAATTCCCAGCCTGACCGGCCATTGGCCTCTGAACGCCAGCCATCAAATGATCTCACTACACCTCTGAAATGGTCAAAGCGGAGGCAGAGGGCGGGGGGGCGGGGGCATGCTGGGCCTCCTGTGTTCACTGACGTAGGAGGAGAATAGCACACACACACACACACACACACACACACACACACACACACACTCAGATGAGCTGGATAACCCCTGGGTCCCACAGACCTTAGAGGACACAGGACACTTCTGTGTCCCAGCTCACACCAGCAGCCCTGGGGGGGGTAGACGGGGGGATCTGCTTCCTCAGAGAGGGCCTGTGCCACAGGCAGTTAGGGGCACTGCCCACGGGTGCAGAATTAAAGTTAAGAAGCCCCTGGGTGCTTCAGGACCGCAGCCAGGGAAAGGAGAGCCTGGGAAGATCCGTAAATGTCACCTGGGCCCGTGGATCTGAGCGTGTCAGGAAAACCCCGCTGCCTTGTGCAGTATGTGTGTGACAAACATCTTCACCTCTCTGCCAAGTTTCTTTGCAGTGGTAGAAGCTAGAATGTAAAGAGTGTGTGTATGTGTGTGTGTGTGTGTGTGTGTGTGTGTGTGTGTGTGTGTGTGTGTGTGTGTGTGTGTGTGTGAGTCCTGGGGCTTGTGCTGTTGCTGAGCTATTTTTTTCCACTCAAGACTGATGCTCTACCACATGAGCCACAGCTCCACTTCCAGATGTTTGCTGGTTCATAAGAGATTAGCATCTCTGTGGCTTTCCTGCCCAGGCTGGTTTTGAACCATGATCCTCAGACCTCAACCTCCCGAACAGCTGAAATGACAGATGTGAGCCACCAGCAGCCAGCAAACATAAAATATTTTAAAAGGAAGTTAGAACGTGAACTGTACAAGAAGAGTAATAGATTTTGGGGGTGAGGGGGATAAATTGAATTATCCCTAGATAGTCGTTAAACTATTTACAGTGTAAATCCTTAGATAGCCAGCATGTTTATGGTTTTGTTCCGTTTCTGTAAACTAGAATTTCTCCAAAGGGCAGGTGTTGGTGGTTGGCTGTATGTCTTTCTGGAATTTTGAAAATATTCTTTGGTATGTGATATGCTATAAAATTCAGATCTCCAGATATGATATAGATAGATAGATAGATAGATAGATAGATAGATAGATAGATAGATAGATAGAGATATGCATCTTATTAAACAAAATCTCAAGCGAATTGATTGAATAGTGTTTCATAGAGAATGAACTTAGCAGACATCCATCCCTCCACCCCCAGTGCATGAAATCTGTGCTTGCAAAATGGGTGGTTTTTGTTTGGTTTAGTGTGTGTGTGTGTGTGTGTGTGTGTGTGTGTTTTGTGTGTTTGTTTTTTGTCGGTTATGGGGCCTGAACTCTGGGCCTGGGCGCTGTCCCTCAGCTCTTCAGCTCAAGGCGAGCGCTCTACCACTTGAGCCACAGCGCCACTTCCGGTTTTCTGAGTGGTTTATTGGAGATCAGAGTCTCAGGGACTTTCCTGCCCGGGCTGGCTTTGAACCGCGATCCTCTTACTCTAGATCAGCTGTGAAACGCCTCCCCCCCCCCCCATGGGTGCACGGCTTGGACGGTCCGAGCGGTGGCAGAGCTCCGGCCTGGGTTCAGGGACTCACGGTGCTCCGCGCTCTTTCTCTCCTCTGCCCTTTCCCAGTCATCACGGGCTTTGAAACCAACAACAAATACGAAATCAAGAACAGTCTCGGGCAGAGAGTCTACGTGGCCACCGAGGACACCGACTTCTGCACCCGCAATTGTTGCGGGGCCGCCCGGCCCTTCACCCTGAGGATCCTGGATCACACGGGCCGGGAGGTCATCACCCTGGAGAGACCCCTGAGATGCAGCAGCTGCTGCTGCCCCTGCTGCCTGCAGGAGGTGGGTGAGCCCCTCTGTGAAGGCCGGGGCGCAGGCCCGGGCCGACCCCCAGCCTACTCATGGGGGTGTGTGGCCATTCCACGTGCTTGTGTCCTTGCTCTCCTTTGTTTGCTCGTGTAGATCGAGATCCAAGCCCCTCCCGGCGTACCCATCGGCTACGTGGCTCAGGCCTGGCACCCCTGCCTGCCCAAATTCACCGTTCAGAACGAGAGGAAGGAAGACGTCCTGAAAATCGTGGGGCCCTGCGTGGTGTGTAGCTGCTGCTCAGACATCGACTTCGAGGTGAGGAACTGGGGGGAAGGGGAGGCAGAGGGAGGATGGGGGAGGGCGGGGAGGAGGCGGTGCCGGGCTCAGACTCCTCAGTGTGGCAGAGGGGTGTGCCCTGCGAGTGTGTTACACACGCAGGACACGAGGACTCGGGGCGCAGAGACCTCACAGCGCGAGTGTGCTCGCGTTCCTAACTTCCTGCGTGGTGAGCGTCACTAGTAACACGGTGTTGGCTAGAAAAAAGTAGGAAAAAAGAAAAAGCAGTATTCAAGAATCAGTAAGTCCTAAGCGAAAGCAACAAGTAATAATAGACAAGTAAACATAATCATCTGAAACGAATATTTTATCATTTTAGTACTTATTACTTCATTATTTATTTTATAGGATGATATGCTATGTATAACTAATAGATACCATAGAATATGGTATCTATAGAATATTAGAATAGAATAATAGAATAATCAATAATGCATAATATATGATATTCTAGAATAATGATGCGTGGTATAAGTATAATAAGAAATAGGAATAATGTTATTGAGCAGCAGCAGTGCTAGACAAAAACAAGCAAAGACACAGCATGAACATGTCCCCCTGATTTCCTGGTATGGAGTCTTATTAAAACAGAACTTTCACCCGGTCATCTAAATCTGGTGCTTTGGGTGCCTGTAAGCTCCATGCCCCGTATAGAAATTCAGCTCCCACTGGAAGCCCAATAAACATTAAAAGCTTTAATGGGGTTCATGCCCAATTCTCCTTCCTTCCCTGCATTTTCCATGCCCCCCCGACCCCCTCCACAAAGAAAGAACACAGGAGCAGCCTACACTGCGACCTTCTCAAAGAAGAACTCTACTCCAAGTTCATTTGTTGTTTTTCTAATGACTTGCAAACGTTTCACTGGAGAGAAATTCACATTTGCATCCCGTTTGGTGAAAATCCGGTCTGGGATCAAGTCAAGTAACTGATTACTCCCTGCTGTCTCAGTACATCATGGAAAACGCAAGATATTTCGGAACTATACGTTGCCCACCATGGATCTGTGCTTTGTTTTTTCCCGGTATCTGTGCATAGATATAGAAAACATAAACATATCTATGAATTGCAGATCTTCATATAGAAATAATGATGATACGGTATTTGTTTTATCATACTGCAAGTCTGAAGGTGGCTTTTCCATAGAGTCTCGAGCCATCTCTGAGACCTTGTTTTCTTCACTGTAGATTAAATCTCTTGACGAAGAAGTTATCGTTGGCAAGATCTCCAAGCACTGGTCGGGGTTCGTGAGAGAGGCGTTTACAGACGCCGACAATTTCGGGATTCAGTTCCCCTTAGACCTTGATGTGAAGATGAAGGCTGTGATGCTGGGTGCCTGCTTCCTCATCGTGAGTCTCTTCTAGATTCCCGTTCCCTCGTTGTAGAGCCGCTCTAGATTCCTGCTTCCTCTTAGTCTCTTCTAGATTCTGTTCTAGATTCCTGGTTCTTTATATATCTCTTCTGGATTCCTATTTCCTTGTTTAAGATCTGTTCTTGATCCCTGATTCCTTATATATGTCTTCTAGATTCCTGTTTCCTCATCACAAATCTGCTCTAGATTCTTGTTTATCATAAATCTGTTCTGGATCCGCGTTTCTGCATTGTAAGCCTGTTTTAGAATCCCATTCGTTGTTGTACATCTGTTCTAAATGCCTCTTTCTTGTTGTCTGTTCTAGATTACTGTTCCTCCTCTAAAGACTGTTCTACAATTCCCATTATCTTTTGTGCTGGTCCTTAGGCTTGAACTCTGGGCCTGGACGCTGACCCTGAGACTCTTTTTCTCAAGGCTCTACCACTTGAGCCACTGCACCACTCCATCTTTTTCTGGGTACTTTATTGGAGATATGAGTCTCACAGATGTTCCTTCCCAGGCTGGCTTTGATCTATGATCCTCAGGTCTCAGCTTCCTGAGTAGCTAGGATTAGAGGCCCGAACTATCGACACCCCAGCCTTATTCTAGATCCCTATTTCTTAAGTCTGTTTTAGACTTCTGCTTTGTTGTGGGTCTGTTCTAGATCCCTATTCTGGATCCCTCATTGTCTGTTCTCGGTGCTATTTCACTGAAAGTCTGTTCTTGCTCTTCTGGGTCATAAATGGTCTCTCTAGCATCATTCTCAGATGAAATCTGAAAATTGTGTATTCCCACATAACCTTTTCTTTAAAAAAAAATGAATAAGTTCTAAGCAAGGATTGCCTAGCTGTGGAACCCACTCGACCCCCGCACTCCGGGTAGACAGCTGACAAGTTTCTCCCTGGAGAATTTCATCTCTTGCAGGAAACAGAATGTGGGCTTGAGGTATCATGCAGAGGTCTTTGTCTTGGAACTTTTTTTTAATTATTAAAAATACCAAACCAGTGCTAAGGGAACACGTGGGAAGCTTTTGGTCTTCACCCAAAGTTTAGGACACTAAAACAAAAACAAAAAACAAAACCCACCCTGTAGCTCATTACATGGCTTAATATGAGGCGTTGTAAATCAATCAGAATGTTCAATAGATCATTCTGGGGGAGGGTGGGGGAGGGGTGGGGGAGGGGGAACCACACGGCCGTTGGTCACAAGTGATCAGAAAGCGAGGGACAAAGGACAATGCTAGACACAGAGGAAATGCAATTCATGGGGCTTCCTCACAGGAAGAAGAGGCAAGATAGTTCATGCTAGAGGAAGCAGAGGCTGAGGAGCCAGGGCCAGAGTGTAGAGAGCTCACACTGATCCAGGCCTTGCGTGTCTTACTTTGTTATTGAGACTTCATTGCGGCCATGTTTGTCTTTCTCTAGGATTTCATGTTTTTTGAACACACGGGAGACAAGCAGCAAAGAGTAGGAGTATGGTAGCCAAGCAGTGACGTCCTCCCCGCCCCAGACCATCTGAGGATTTCCCACTGACCCGACTTTCTAACACAAGGACACGATGCTTCTCTCTTCTTTTCTTGACATTCCTCCTGCGTGCACCAGGTAAACCGCGAGGCCCGTGGCTCCCGCTCTGCGGTCCCGCCGACCCGGGCACGCGGATTTCCCGTGGCGCTCGCTTGCGTATGTCTGTACACTTCATTGTTGTTTTTACGATCTACTGTGAATCTGGGCGAAAGGCCATAGAAGTTTTTACACTGAGAAATAAAACTTCCAAAGAGACAAACTGCTTTGAATGGTAACCTGCGACCTATTTTTCAATTTTATCACAAAACTAAAGCCTTCCTAAATTGCGCTACTAACTCGAGTGACGGTTTATCTCATGGAATGTGTGAAGTGGAGCCTGGGTGGAGGAGGAGCTGCCAGACGCTGGGTTCTGTTTTCACCAACATGGATGGATCGATATGTACTAGACATAGCTAATGTATTATGTTAGGTATTAGATACACATATTAATATATTATAAATTATATATAGACACATATCTAATATATCTAATATATGTTATATAGATAGAAATTGATATATTATTTATACTATTATACTATATAGATTCTCATCTATATAGATGAGAATCTATATAGTATAATAGTATAAATAGTAATATAATATACTATAGGATATTATATACTATATATACTATAGTATAAATAATACTATAGTATAGTATTTTTATCTATTATACTATAGATATAGATATTTATACTGCTATACTATAGATATAGATAAATATGTTACATGTAATATATAATATATCTAATATTTATTATATACAATATACATGTATAATTATAATTATACATATTATAATATAACATATTTATATCATAATGTATAATTATAATTGTACATATTATATATTATATATCATATATTATGTATTATATTATGTATTATACTATGTATTATATTACATATAATAATAAGAAATATCTATAAATATATATAAATATAAATATAGCAAATACCTTATTATATTTTTATAGTATAATTATATATGTATATTGCATATGTGATGATATATTAGTATATATTTTAAATACATATCTATATTAGACACATAGATATAGATATTAGATATATCAGATATTAGATATTTTAGATTGGATACATATTATATAGTATATATAAATATATAATTTATAGTTATATAATATATTATATAACATATAATACTAGATATAGTAAATATTATATATTATACATATGACCTACATAGCTAATCTATCTCTATCTATCGCTATCTATACATAGACCAACAGGTCTATTGCAGAATAACACTGCAAGGAAATTGTGACCATAGCACAGTGAAAGGCAAGTGTAAAAGGAGAGCAGACATGGCATGAAGAATGAGGTGCAGCAAAGATTCTTATAGGGCTGAGGGCTCCAGGTTCACTTCTAGACCCAGTTACTGAAGGAAGAACTCGGGGTACTTTGGTTTGGGTGGCAGTCATGGTTTTTGTGGGGTTAAATGGCGCCAGCTGCCTATAGACAATGTTGGCATTGCCAACGGGAGACCAACACAGCTTAAGATGCGATCGTGGGCAGCCAGTTTGGGCTTCAGGCTCTCAGAACGAAGCTAAGCAAATGCGTCATAGGTTGAACAGTACTACAAGTGGAAGCACAGAGCTAACCCCACTCTCTTCATCTGACACCAGAGACAGAGAAGTCACGTCAGCCTTTGCTTCCAGTTCTCCAAGCTCCTAAAACATCTGCTTAAAACCAAAGAAAGGCCAACATGAGGATTAAAAAGCCCAGGCTGACGTATTATCCCATCAGAAATCATAGATCTTGTTCTGTAAGATTCTCTAAAATTATCCACATGTTATTTCTCCAGAAGAAAACTGGATTTTTCCCTACAACAGTGTTGGAAATAGTGGGTCGCCACACACATCGCATCGTCAGTATCTTTACATTAATGTAGCTGCTCGGACAGAGAGAGAAAGATCCGGTAAGGAGAAGAACGTAGTTCAAGGCTAAGGGCCAAGCCATTGTGAGAGGCATGAAATTCCACTGCCGGCCTGTAATTTCCTTAGTGAACAATGGTGAGGCTAAAAGAATCGGGGTTCCACTTCCAATTACACACACACACACACACACACACACACAGAAGTGGAGCTGTGGTTCTAGAGTGCTAGCATGGAGCCAAAGCAGCTCAGGGACAGTGAGTTCAGCCCAGGCCGTGAGTTCAAGCCCCAGGACTGGCAAAGATTTAAAAAAAAAAAATCACAACACATGTGGAAAAATGCTCAAGAACCAATACTTCCCTGGACATTATTAACAAATAATAGTATCAGATGCTGGTGGGGATGTGTCCAAAAGGGAGCACTAGTACCCGGTGGGTGGGAGTGTGAACAGCTCCAAGCACTCTGGGAAGCACAGTGGAGAGTCCTCTAGAGACCACACCCAGGACTCCGCTGTGGCCCAGCAATCCCACTCCTGGGCATTCACCCCAGCGATCGCAAACAAGGCACCACGCAGCCACCTGCCCCCCCGGCCCCCGCCCCTGCCCCCGGCCCCTCTTCTTGACCCCTGGCCGGTCCCCCTCTTCAGTCCAGGCTGTTCTGAGTGTGTTCCCGCCGGGAGGCTCCCGCCCCGCTGCCCCTCCGAGCAATGGCCTTTCCTTTCTCCCAACCCATGCGGGGTTCGCCATCCTCATCCACCCGTCACCAGGCCTTTGAGGGGGAGACGGTGATAAACCTGGTCCCCCAAACCTGGGCACAATAGACACCCATCCCGTGGAGGGAAACACGGCCTTCATCTCCCAGCTCCTTGTGCGTTCTGATCGCATTCCTTGTGGGTTTGATTGGCAGGGTTGCACCCGGAGTGGTAGAGCCATGGCAACCAGAGAACCGCCTCTGCTCCGTCCCTCCTGCTCACAGTGGGTGGGGGGGGGGGGGCTGGGTCAGGGCCCGGGCCAGCCGGACAAGGCCCAGGCCAGCCGCACAAGGCCCAGGCCAGCAGGACAAGGTCCAGGCCAGCAGGACAAGGCCCAGGCCAGCAAGACAGGGTCCCGGCCAGCAAGACAAGGCCTGAGCCAGCCGGACAAGGCCCAGGAGAGCAGGACAAGACCCGAGTGAGCACCCCAGCTTGTGCATGGCACACAGGGGAGCTAGCTCCCCACAGCACCCACACCGCCTTCCGAGTTCCAAATGGAATGTTTACGGGGCGGCTGCCTGGGTGGACCCGGCCCTGCGACCCATCCCATTCGGAGCTTTCCAGGAGCGCTCCTGTGTGAGCCAAGGCAGACAGCCAGGCTCTTCCGAGGGGCCCAACGAGGTACCCACCCTACCCACCCCATCCACACCACAGCTTCCAGAACGGGCCCCAGGCCCCCGGGCGGGGCCCGCTGCCCCCACCACCACCACCACCACCACACCGCAGCCACGCGACGCTTCCCGGCTCACGCTGAGAACCTGCAGAGACGGAGCGAAGAAGACCCAGGAGATGGATCCACGCGTGCGGAAGGGACACAGCCTCGCTGGCAGACACTTGAGTTCCACCGTGAATACGCATTACAACGCAGAAACCTTGTCTTTCTCTCCCGCAGGGTCTCGATGCCCAGCCCCGGATTACACGCGCTCTGTTGAAATTTGTTCTGAGGTGCGAGCGGGAGTCGATCCAGACAATAAAGGCGCTTGGCTTGGGTGATGGCGTCCGTGTGTGTACAGGCGCTGTGAGGATCATCCTGTGAACGCTACGCTGGACGCAGGCTTGTAGACTTTCCTTCTTTTCTCTCGTAAGTCTAGTGGGGTGATCTGAGGACAGTGCACGGGGCCGTGGACACGTAGGGTCAGGGACAGCGTCCTGATCTGCGCTGAGGTTCCTCGGATCCCCACAAGTCATATTTTCACATATTTTTGCAACCAGGTCTTTGTCTGGGACAAAACGTGACGAGGCCCCGTCTTTGGTCCCATCCTGGGGCTTGAACTCAGGGTCTGGGCGCTGTCCCTGAGCTCTTCCTTTGCTCAAGGCTAGTGCTTGGCCGTTTTGAGCCACAGCTCCACTTCCAATTCATTGGAGATAAGAGTCTCACGGACTCTTCTACCTGGACTGGCTTTGAACCTCAGATCTCAGCCTCCTGAGTAGCTAGGATGACAGGCGTGAGCTGCCAGTGCCCACCACCATATCTATTTTCTTTTAAGAAGATGGGTGGGCAATGGGGGAGCCATGCTCACCTACTCTGCCCCCCAAATTCTTCAACAGTGGGAATTTTATTAAAACAAATGGCGACCACACAGGAGCCATGTATAAAGGTGGCACTCAACCAGACGTACATGTTAGAACACACGTGCGCGCACATTTCTACTGAAACACTTAGAAAAAGATAAAGCCACCGGGCGCTGGTGGCTCACGCCTGTCATCCTAGCTACTCAGGAGGCTGAGATCTGAGGATCGCGGTTCAAAGCCAGCCCGGGCAGGAAAGACCGTGAGACTCCTATCTCCAATAAACCACCAGAAAACCGAAAGTGGCGCTGTAGCTCAAGTGGTAGAGCGCTCGCCTCGAGCTGAAGAGCTGAGGGACAGCGCCCCGGCCCAGAGTTCAAGCCCCACGACCGACAAAAAAAAAAAAAAGATAAAGCCGGGATTTTATAGAAGTACCTCCGAAAGAAAACAAAAAACCCTGACGCTGAGGCTGAGCCCAGAGTCTATGATGTAGAGTGATGTAGAGTTTCACAGACGAGTTAAAATTGGAAGCTACACTGCTCCATCCAGTCCATCTGTCTCTCTTTAGCGCGGTGGCAAAAATCAAGATTATGTATGAAATTCACAATATACAACAGACAGTGCAAAGGAAGAGTCTGCTGGGAACCATAGCCAACAGTCTTCCAGGACTGGAATGTCTGGCCGAGGTAGTGTCATTAATTCATTTCTTCATTTAGTTGATTCAGGACCGCATACATTTAACCCACTTTTCTTTTGCTCCAATGTAAGTCATAGTTTGGGCTAGAGAGGCTAGCTTTCCGACAAAACTCTTGGTATTTTCTTTGGGTTTAAATGTTCATTCTTTTTAAAGTAATTTTTATTATCTTTAAGTACCGGTGCAAAGGAGTTATCATTCACCAAAGCAGTGTAGGAATACTGCGGAGAGAGTAAGCTTGAATTTCTAATAGTGTAATAGTGTTGTACGCAAACATTATTCCAGAGGAAGCCAGTTCCACCAGCAAATCCTAATTTTATTTTTTTTTATTATTATTCTTTTCTGTAATCCTGGAACTTGAACTCAGGGCCCAGCACCTGCTCAGATGGTACTCTACCCTTAGAGCCACACCACCTGCCCAGGTTTTTCTGATTGTACTGGATTTTTCTACCCGGGCTGACTTAGAGCTGTCATCCTCTGAATCTCAGAATTACAGTGTGACTCACTGGTACACTCAGAATTGCATCGTTTTCAAGACAGGGAAGTGGGTTTTGCAAGTGTAACTTTAAGTCCGCGTTTCTTTTCAAGTAATAACCCACAGGTGAAATATTAGGGAAAGTGGCTTTTCTTCCGTGCAGAACTGCATGGCACAGATCGAATCCCCGAGATTCTGTCTCTGAGTAATCAATGGGGACAATTCAGATGCTTGCACTAACCACAGGCCGCGTGCTATTTTGTAATGTGCAAAAGATACTGTGTCCCTTCTTTTTGAAAAGATGGTTTCCATTTTCCATGTTTAAATATGGATTTTTGCCACAAGTGATCATTAACTAGAACTCCAAAGGTGTTTAGAACTAGAGGGGAAATGATCTTTAAACTTGGACTTCAAGTGACAAGAGTTATTTCTGTCTAATATAATTTAACTAAAACACCGACGAATAACTTTCGTGACAACACACAGTACAGTAAGAGAGAGAAAAAAATGTTTTCGTTTGCTTGTCTCTATGATTAAAAAAAATAAATGTTAAACTCCAGTGACTACGCTGTGAGCGCAAGAGAGAGAGATGCCAGAAGCCTTGTCTGGGGTAAATGATGTAGGATGTGTATTTCAGAAAAAATAAAGAAAGCCGGGCACTAATGGCTCACACCTGTCATCCCAGCTACTCAGGAGGCTGAGATCTGAAGATCATGGTTTGAAGCCAGCCCGGGCAGGAAAGTCTGTGAGACTCTTATCTGCAACCAACTTCAAGTTCCAATTAATCCATCCATTACGGATCACCAAAAACAAATAGCCGCCTTTGTTAATAGCCCATGTGCTAACCTGTGCTATAAAACTTGGGGCTTTAGTATCATCTTCCTTTTAATTCAATGAATCGATCGTTCGGTAGATGGTAGTTTTCCTTCCGTTATGTAAATACCGTGGTAGAATCTGAGATTTGCCTCTGCTTTGGAAACAAGAAATGATTTGCTTGTGTGGGTGTGCAACTTAAGTTTGGTCTGCCCGCTTTGCACTTCTTTACTTTGTCCTCTGCTAGATCAACCAGCTGGAGGTGTGCCGGCGTTTCGACGTGGATGGTATGTACACAAAACCCCCACCCTGGAAGATGTGAAGGGGTCCCCGCAGGTATAAATCTACATAGAAAGAGCTCAAGCTGGGCGTGGGTGGCTCACGCCTGTCATCCTAGCTACTCAGGAGGCTGAGATCTGAGGATCATGATTCAAAGCTAGCCCGGGCAGGAAAGTCCATGAGACTCTGATCTCCAATAAACCACCAGAAAACCAGAAGTGGCACAGTGTTCTCAAGTGGTAGAGCGCTCACCTTGAGTTGAAGAGCTGAGGGACAGCGCCCAGGCCCAGAGTTCAAGCCCCACGACCGACACACACACAGAAAGAGTTTGATAGGAATTGACATATCCATTTCATGTTTGAAAAACTCTCCCCCTCCCTCGCCGCTCCCCTCCCATGTGAGATGAGGCCATGCGGAGAGAGACACCGGTGGGTGGCGCGTTGCTCGTTTAAACCCCCGGAGTTTAGATTCCGCCTCTGGGGGTGACTGGGTACAATCTGAAGCTGTCCATTGCAGGCGCCGCTGACCCCCCCTCCTTTTGCCGCCCAGTCCTGTGTCACCCAGAAATCCACAAGACCTATGACATCCTGAACAGCCAAGGCCACAGGATGTACTTCGCAGAGGAAAGGAGCAGCTGGCTGCTGCGGTACCTGTGCGGCTCCTCGCGGGCCTTCACCGTGAGCATCTACGACAACGTGGGCCAGGAGGTGATCACCGCACACAAAGCGCTCAGATGCCACAGCTGCTTCCTGCAGAAGGTCAGCTCAGCGCCGTGGCCGCACCGGCCAGGCTCCCACGCAGACCACGCCGCGGTCCCCAAGGCACGGGTCTCGAGGCGAACCCCCCACCCCCACCGCCCCGTCCGAAGCTAGTCTTGGAAAATCAACCTTGGCTGGTAAAGCCCCATTCTTGGGGCTTGAAACTCAGGACCCGGGCGCGGTCCCTGGGCTTTTTCATTCAAGGTTGGCACCCTACCCGCTGGAGCCACCGCTCACTGCCGGGTTTTGTTTTGGAGGTTCCCTGGAGGTAAGAATCTCCCTGACTTTCCTACCCGGGCTGGCTTTGAACCATGGTCCTCAGATCTCAGCTTCTTTGAGTGACTAGGATGATAGCTCCCAGCTTCCTGACTGATTTCATACTATTGCCTTAGGGTGGTACGTGTTTACACGTGCATCTATGTGTGTGTGTGTGTGTGTGTGTGTATATGTGTATATATATGTGCATATATATAGATGTGCATATATATATATATGCACACACAGACACCACACAAACACACTAAGTTACTCCTGAATCCAGCAGCTTACAATTCCAATATCCGATAGCTCACGCCAGGAAAAAAAAAAAATCAAATGACAGCCTGGCTTGTCCGAGTGGACATGAGTCTGTGGAGAAGGAATCTGCCGGAATGTGGCCACCTTGGTGTGCAGCGGTGGACAGAAAACCCTCTTCCAAGAAAGATTCCTCCAGCACTTAGCCTGAAGCGGAAGCGGCCCTGGCACAGGTATGTTAGTGTCTGAGGCCTGGTTTTCTTCCTGCTTCCGTTTCCTGCAGCTCACGGTGGAGGCCCCGCCGGGCGAGAGCATCGGCTATGTCTGTCAGTGTTTCCAGCCTCTGTGGCCCAAATTTAAAATTAAAAACCAGGATAAAGAAGAGGTCATGAAAATCAAAGGGCCGTGCCGTGTCTCCAGCTGCCTGAGAGACATCCAGTTCAACGTGAGTGGTTCGCCACGCCTTCGCGCCGTCCCAGGGAAACCAGACAGGAATCGCTCGCTTACTAGAGCAACATGTCCTTTGGAAACCACCCTTAGGTGCTGTCCCCGGATGAGGAGACGGTCCTGGGGAGCATTTCCCAGCGCGGTCCTGGTTGTGTGACACGCGGCCACAAATTCAGAGTCCAGCTGCCCTTCGACCTGGATGCGAAAAGCAAAGCCACCGTGCTGGCCGCCAGCTTCCTCATGGTGAGTCTCTCTGGTGGCTGAAAACCACATCAAACATCTCCCCTTCCCATCCACCCTTTGCACCCAAGGTTGACATTTTCCCCTCCGGTCCTGGTTGCCAGTTGTGCCCTTTTTCCACGCCCCCTCCAGCCTGGCATAGGTTCATTCTTTCTACACCAAAGCCAGCAAAAGCCACAGAGCAATCTGCAGAGATTGAAATTTTAGCGACATAAACCCTCCGAGTATTTTATCCTGAATCACCAACAGCACCCTACGAACCTGTTATACAGTTGGTGACGTGTGTTTAGAAGGAATTGGAAACAAAACACTAATGGTAGATTTTTTTTGGTCTCTTTTGTCCATTTTCTACACAAAGGTGCAAATGAAAATACCTGTGTGAATTTTTTGCTTGCTGGATGGTTCTCTAACGACCTTTAACCTCCATTTTGGCATTCTGAGAGTCACAAAAATCTCCTTTCCTATTTCCTTCAGGGTTTGATCTTTAGGAGGCATGTCTTATAATCATAGCATAGAGTGCCAGACATTAAAAGGCCTTTCACACCTAATACATGTCACTGTCTCCACTACCGAAGCCCTGAATCTCACCTACTTCTGCTTTTCTCTAGGATTATATGTATTTTGAATTCTGCCCCTAAGAATGAGTGTCAAAAAGAAAAAAAAAAAAAAAAGATATGCCAAAGATGAGCGGCCTTGAGTTTGGCCAGCCTTCAGCAAAATGTAAAAACAAAAACAACACACACACATGCACAACTTTTCCACCCAAACTATTTAAATGGAGTCTCATCTCACTACAAAGACCTCTGTGTGGTTTTTTTTTTCCTGTTTCTTGTAAATATACCAAAGCATGTTTAGTTACTGAAATAAAGTCCTGAGTTCCAGGTCCTGCTCATCATTCTCTTAACAATGGCCTGTGGTCAGTTCACACACTGGTGGGCGTGGGGGGCCAGGGAGGATTGTTCCCCAAAAGTTCATCCGCTTATCTGGATTGGGCAAAAGGGACAGCAAGGCCACAGCAGACCCCCGTCACCATTTAGAACATGGAACAAAGCTCCCACAAGAGGGAGCGAGGAACAAGTCCAGAAGCTCACGTGAAGACACAGCCTGGCCTCCTCGGCAGAAGAGCTGGACATGGAATCCATCTCTTCATGCTGACACGTGTGTGTTGCACATGGATTTACACATGCGTGTGCACGGTTTGGGGCAGCAGTGAGGTTTGCGTGCAGGCCTTTTCTCGCGCTCGACCAGCACTCTACCATTGAAACCACACCAGCCCCTTTTCATTGCAGGATTTTTTTTCAGTGAGGGTCTTTTGCTTTCTCCCTGAGCAAGCCTTGGGTCACAATCCTTCCTACCTCTGTCTCTGATATAGCTGGGATCGCAGGCTTGAGGAGATCTATTGGCTTTGAAATCTGTCCAGTGCACTTCTAGATCTGAGGTCCAGTACATATTAACTCCTGGCGAATGAGTGAAGACATGTTCTACTTACTGTCTGTGGTGTGAGTGTGCATGTGTGTGTGTGTGTGTGTGTGTGTGTGTGTGTGTGATGTGTGCTGGTACTGGGGTTTGAACTCAGGGCCTGGGTACTCTATGCTTTCTCTCTCCAGGCTTATTTAGCGCTCTACCACTTGAGCCACGCCTCCACTTTCAGCTTTTTGGTGGTGTAATTGAAGATCAGAGTCTCATGGCCTTAAATCACCTCCCGAGTAGCTTGTACTACACGCATGAGCTACCAGGGCCCAGCTAATCACAAGCAGGATCCCATGGGGAGGTGTGGAGGGGGGAGATACTTCCGGGGAAGTCTTCCTTTCACACCGTACCCAAACTCACGCGCCCCACCGGCTCTGCCAGGGGCGAGAGAGTTCCCTGCCCACCCCGGAACCGGCTGGTGGTGGAGAAGAGGAGGAAGGCCGTGTCAGGGCAGCTGCAAGTCATCCTAAGTCGGGTGCTCTGCCCACGAGCACCACACGCCTTGAGATTTTCCGCCTCACCACCGCGATCCACAAATGTTCTGTTTGCTCTCAGAGCCAGAGAACAGGGACAGCAGCCCTGCCCCCTCCTCCCCACGCCCTCCCTGCCTCCCCTCCGCCTCTTCCAGGTCACACCGGCCGCCTGGGATCCTGGGAAGAAGGAATCACAACCCCTGGGCCTTTGCCCGACCCAGGCTGCAGCCAGGCCCCATTCGCAGGCCAAGGCCTGGGCTGGAAGCAGCTGCAGGATACTTGCTGCACAGAGCGTCCCTTTCTGTTCCAGTTCTGCCCGCAAGCAGCAATTCTCCACTGGCAGAGCTCTGGAGAGGCTCCGGGGCCTCTGATTAAAGAGGCCACCGACTACGGCTGGATCTGACTCGTGTTTCGGTCTCCTCTCCCAGCCGTTCGCCATCCTGGGTTCCACGCCACGGGGTCCCGGGGCTGCAAAGTCCTCTGACTCCATCCAAGGATGAAGAAGTGGAAGTGGAGGAGATGTACGTCCGCTTTAACAAAAGGCAAAGTGAACGCAGAGCAAATGTGCACTTTGGGGAGGAGAGGGGGCCGACTGGGGAGGGAGGGCGGTCTCCCACGCAGGACCCAGGACAGACAGCCAAGGCCTGCCCTGGACAGCTGCCACCCTGGCCTGCCTGGTGGAGCCAGGGACTTGTCACTCACAGGGCTTGTCTTCCTGACTTACAGAACCATGGGGCGGCACTAAGGGCTTGCTGGAAGGTGGGTGGCCACACCCACGCAGGTCAGGCCTCCATCCCATTGGTGGACACACCTGTGCCATCATCCCATTGGTGGACACACCTGTGCCATCATCCCATTGGTGGACACTCATGCCTCCATCCCATTGGTGGATGTACTTGTATCATCATCCATTGTTGCTATGATCCCATTGGTGGATGTACTTGTATCATCATCCAATGGTGCCATCATCCCCCTGATAGACGCGCCCTGCAGAGAGTGCTGATCCTCTCAATCACCTGGGCCACCGCTAACGGTCCAGAGGTGGTCATTCCTCCCTGGCAAGCCAGTGTTCCTGGCAGGCTGTATGTCTGTCTTGTCTGTCTGTCGAGGATGATAAACAAGCCTGCGTTCTCTGCTGAGATATGTAGCCAGCTGCGTCTGTGACTCAGGAAAAGCGTAACCATCTACAATGTCCCCACAGGGTGGGGGGCTAGCACCGTACCAGGAAAGCAAGCGCTCCGTGACTTTTCTTTTTCCTAGTTAACCCGGCGTAGTTCCTACCCGTATCTGCAGCTTTTAGAGGGCACGTGGGTGATGGGTGGGGAGGGTGTCCCTCCCAGCTCGGCTGGGAGCCCCTCCCTCCTCCTCCACCCTGCTGGACTCTCCCCCGACAGCCCTGGCTTTCCTAGTTGGGGTCCTCCCCCTCTTCGTCCTCCTCCTCCTCCAGGGAGCCTCCACCGCCGATCGCCATTCTGACTGAGATGACGCGGACTCCCGGCGTCGTGCTGATGTCCATGGATCACAGCTGAGCAAGTCAAATACTTCTCCGTGTGTCTGTGAGCCCACGGAGTGTCTTCTGAGAACTGCGTGTTCCTTCATTTAGCCCGTTGAGTAAGGGGATTACTTGTTCTCTGTGAGCCCCTTGTATATTTTGAAAAGGAGTCCTTTGCCCGTTGAATGGCTGGAGACAATTCTATTTTTAAACTCCCATTCTGTAGGCTGTCTCTCTTCATTCTGGGCTGCTTCAAATTAAAAAACAAAACAAAACCAAAAAAAAAAAAAAAAAACAAACCAAGTTTCTGCACATCAAAAGAAACAAGGCATGTTTTCTTAATTAGGGCCATTAGCATTGTCAACAAAGAATAAAAGCTGCTTGGCGGAGGACAAAGAAAATCACATTAATTAGGAGCTAATTAGGTTTGTTACTTAGGCAACGCAAATTGAAGTAGCTTTAAATTACGTGAGTCTATGGCTCCAAGGGGAAAAACATGGCAGCTGTATGTCAGAGCAGCTGGGTGGTTTAGACATAGCCTTGTGAGGCAGGAATTGCCACGTCTGCTCCCAGCGGTGAAGTGGAGAGAGGGTCACGGAAAGAGGGGGCTGGGCATGGTCTCAATCTCTGGGCATTTGGGGGACGGATCTGAGGTACCTAAGACCAGAAGATGTGAACAGTATAGAAATGTCAGGCCAGGGCTGGGAAGGTGGTTCAGTGCTAGAGCCCTTGCCTAGCATGCATGAGGCTCTGGGTTTGATTCCTCAGCACCACATACACAGAAAAAGACAGAAGTGGCTCTGTGGCTCAAGGGGTAGAGCGCTCGCCTTGAGCTGAAGAGCTGAGGGACAGCACCCAGGCCCAGAGTTCAAGCCTCAGGACCAACTAAAACATCAACGGCAAAAAAATTAGAAACAACAAAACCAAACCCCAGAGTCTGGTGCTAAACAATATCTACACACACAGAAAAAAGCTCAGCCAACGATGCGGGTGTAGGGAAGACGGGAGGAATCCCGCTTTCCTGACCAGCCTCAAGTCCTCTCCCCAATGGCAGTTTTTGAAAAATCCATTTCCAGAAAAAAAAAACAAAAACACATTCATCTCTTGGAGTCCTGAAGACAGAACTCAGAACAAAAGCAGACATCCTTCCCTAGCTCCTTTGTCTCCCGTTCAGCTGCAAAAACAAAAGCCTCCCTCCCTCCCTCCTTCTAGATGTTTCCATGATCAAGCTCACCACGAAGGGGTCAGCTCAAACTCCTACCCACGATCAACGATGACATCATCCCCGAGAGGTGGCATCATCCTGGGCTGTCGATCATGGCTGGCCTTTGTACCCAGGCCCCAAGGGCTTCGATGTGCAGGCTGAGGAGATGCCATCTACTCGTGATCAAGTCTTCTCTCCTCCTTCACCTGGGTCGCCTTGGATAGGAAAGGATGGCCGTGACCTCACTTGCGTAGCAATTCACAGAGACAAAGAAAGGGGGGCCTGTGGGAAGTCTGGGTGGAGAACATCCCTTGATGTTCGCATTTCTCAGCGGCAGAATTACTCAGGAGAAGGCCTGCAGGGTTGGCCTCCGGATTCCGACACCCGTCGTGATACCCTGTGCATTTGGAGAAAGCCCCACCCCATCAGGTCAGAAAACAGACACGGAGGGACAAGGAGCTACATCCTCAGTCTTCCCAGGGTCTGACTGCGGCCCACAAACCAGCGCGTCGAATCCTTCCGTCGGGCCTTTCCTTGGGAGAGCTGCAGGCAGAGGCGGCATGGGGGGGAGGGGGGAAACGCTGGAACAGCAGGCCCACATCGAGTGAGCTCTGAGCACCCCTGGAGTTTGGAGAGGCCAAGTGCTTCGGGCGAGGATGCAGAACACCACCCAGCCCTGCGCTTGTCTGGGGGCCGTTATTCTAGATTACCTTTTTCATACCGATGGCAAACCTACAGGTATTTCCAGAACTTTTCTAGCTCTGTCTAGGTCGTTTCCAGATACTAGACTGGCTATGTAATCAGCTGATTCTGAAGAAAACGCTGGCGTTGGGTTTCTTAAATTAAAGACAGGCATAGGGGCCTGTGGGACCTGTGCGGTTCTAGGGAACAGCTCTCTCGCTCCTGCCTCTGTCCAGCTGTGTGCCCTCTGCAGGCTCAGGCCCCAGCATGCCCTGCTGTGAATTCCCCAGGAACCCCCCTGAGCACTGGATCTGGAGTTCCACCGCTCAAAGGTAATCAGAAACAAGAAGGACGGGAGGAACTCCCAAAGAGCCAGCCAAGACCAGGCTGGTGAGGAACGTGCTTCAGAGAACAGCCAGGAGACAGAAATACAAGGTGGACGCTCGGGGCCGGAGCGAGGGCACATTGGGGAGGTGGGGGGCGGGGAAAGGAAAAGGATGGAAATGAAATCTGGGAGTTGGCAGGCCAGAAATGGGAGATTGGGGAGCGGCTGGGGCGGGAGCCAAGCCATTGTGTCCCGGGCCCTGTTCATCCAGCTAGCTCCCTTGGGAGGAAGGCACCATGTTCTGAATTTCCCAGAATCCACTGAGCCACGTACACCCTGCCCCAGGGAAACTTTCTAGCTTTATATCCGCCAAGCAGACCGGTTAAATCACTGTACTACCTGTAAGTGGTTGTATGCAGGAGGTACCGCATGACGGAGCCGTGTGCGAATGCGGGTCGCAGTGTGGGATCTGAGTCACCTCGCCATTCCCACCCCTCCTTCCCTTGTTTTTCTCAATTTCATGACATATACAGTGAATTCTTCACTGTATCCCCCCCCACACACACATACACACTTCAGTATACCCCTCTCCTCCTCTTGCAGGTCCCTGTTTCCTGGTGTTGATTTTGCTGTGTCTTGATGTCGTCTTTCCAAAAACAAAACCCCAAACCATCGTATCCGAGCTCCCCACGGGGTTTGGTCTATTTCGGTGAGTTCCTGTGCAGCCACGTGTACACCACCCAAGGTGTCTATAGGCTCATTGATTTATCTGCTGATCGATCGATCGATCGATCAATCAATGGATCTATTTACTATGTGGTTGAGATGGATAAAGCCAAAATCCGTAATTCCCACCGCTGCAAGAAACACCTGACAGAGGGTGAACGGAGCATGGAGCCATCCTGGGAGAAGGTTCTAGAATGGGTGTCTGGTAAAAGCCAAGTCTGCTCATGGATCCTGACCAGGCAGCAGGTGCCAGACCCCGGCCCTCCACCACCGTTCTCTACGGAGGAGGACGCTGCAGATCTAACCGCATTCCCATGACCTCCGGACTACAGTTCTCGTTTGGCCCAGGGCAGGATTACATTCTCTGCCTCTGGGAAGAGCCGCAGGGGTGGCCGAGGGTTCCAGTGGGAAACGAATGGAGTCCAGGGAGAATGGTGGACGCCGGTTGGCTCTGAGCCAGGACGGTGGGCAAACGTCTCTGCGGTGGTCTGTGAAGCGGGAGAGGGAGCTAGAGGGGGGGTACGGAAGATGGTGGGAGTCTCAGTATTCACTTTGAGAGTAGCGCTCGTACAAACTTGATTAAGGACTGTTTTCTATTGGTTCCGTTCCTGGGGCTTGAACTCGGGGCCCAGGCTCTGTCTCTGGGCTTTTCCACTCAAGGCGAGCACTCTACCACTTGAGCCACAACACCATTTCCAGGTTTTTGGTGGTGGTTCCTTGGAGATCAGAGTCTCATGGGCTTTTCCTGCCCGGGCTGGCTTTGAACCATGATCCTCAGACCTCAGCCTCCTGAGTAGCCACAGTTATAGGTGTGGCTCAGTTTATGAGTCTTTTTATGGAGCAACTTTGCCAATATGTAAAATTCCAATTTTAAAAAATGCATTTCCTCTTCTCCACCTTTATTCTCTCTCCCGCATCCTGGATTAAATTCCTCCACCTTCATCCTCTACCTAGCTCTGGATTCTACCCAAGTAGAAACTCCATCATTTCTTCCACATCAAAAATTAGCAAGAGATCAGGAAACATTTTTTCACCCTCAAACTTGGTGCCTGTGTACGTTGGAGAGATATTGTATTGTGAAACCTAGAACCATGAAGTTTGCAGAGGTACATAAAGATTTTTCCATGATCGCCACCCGGTGGCTAGACAGGATACAGACTTTACAAATCACATTCCTGTAACTTCACATTAAAAAGCTTTCCAACTTGCCCCCAAAACTATTTTGCCCACTACGCTTAATAAAGAAATGGTAGGTGTAATGTGTGGTCTTTAAAGAGAAAATGGCTTTTTTTCAGTTAAAATAAATGATAATATTTAAAGTAACTAGAAAACTCAAATTGCAAAAGGCACAATCGTTTTGGTTGGGTGATTCTTTAAAAATACGGTTATATAAATAAGTGTGGCATTGAATGATTAACACAGGTTCAGCAGAAATACTTGTGTGTGTTTGTATGCCTGTGTGTACATGTGTGTGTGCGCGCATGCACACGCATGCACCGGTCACGGGGCTTGAACTCAGCGCCTGGGTGCTGTCCCTGAGCCTTCTTACTCACGGCTGGTGCTCTGCCACTTGAGCCACAACGTCACGTTCGGCTTTCTGATGGTTCATTAGAGATTAGAGTCTCATGGACTTTCCTGCCTGGGCTGGCTTTGAACCGTGATCTTCAGATCTCAGCCTCCTGAGTAGCTAGGATGACAGGCGTGAGCCACTGGTGACCAGCTAACACATATGTGTTTGTTTTGATCCTTCAGACACGAATGAGAGTATTGTGAGTTTCCCGCCTGGGCTGGAGTACTTAGCGCAGGTCCTGTAAGTACCTTCTGTGACCGGAGGTGGGAGGGCGGTGGCCAGCTGAGAGACGGGCAGGGTAGAAGGGTGGTGGTCACACCGCCCGCTGTCCCTGGCTCTGTGGTTGGGGTGGCTGTCATTTCTGAAAGGGAAGGCCCGGTGGGTGGCTCTCCCGGTGACATGCTCTCCGTGGGGAGCCCGTGGACCCACGCCACGGCGCCTCGCGGAGGAAGTTGGGAAGAAAGGAGAACGGGTGGGGGAAGAGGCATGCGCTCTGCAGGGACGTGGCCTTCCCATGTGCAGGAACTGACTCGGAGAGCGAAGGGTGCTCCTCCCCCTCCTCCTCCTGCTGCTCCTCCTCCTCCTCCTGCTCCCCCTCCTCCTCCTCCTCCTCCTCCTCCTCCTCCTCCTCCTCCTGCTGCTGCTGCTGCTGCTCCTCCTGCTGCTCCTGCTCCTCCTCCTGCTCCTCCTGCTGCTCCTCCTCCTCCCCCTCCTCCTCCTGCTCCTCCTGCTCCTCCTCCTCCTCCTCCCCCTCCTGCTCCTCCTCCTCCTCCTCCTCCTCCTCCTGCTCCTCCTCCTCCCCCTCCTGCTCCTGTTCCTGCTCCTCCTCCTCCTTCTCTTCCCCTTCCTCCTCATCTTCTCCCTCCTTCCTCTCCACCTTTCCCTCCTTTTCCTCCTCCCCCTCCTCTTCCTGTTCTTCCTCCTCCTTTTCTTCTCCTCTTCTTCATCTTCTCCCTCCTCCTTCCGCTCCACCTTTTCTTCCTCTTCCTTCCCCTTTTCTTCTTCTCCTCTTCCTCTTCCCCTCTTCTTCCTCCTTCCTCTTCCTCCTCCTTCCTCTTCTTTCTCCTCCTCTTCTTCCTCTTCCTTTTCTTCCCCTCTTCTTCCTTCTCCTTCTCTTCCCCGTCTTCCTCATCTTTCTCCTTCCTCTCCACCTTTCCCTCCTTTTCCTCCTCCCCCTCCTCTTCCTGTTCTTCCTCTCATTTTTCTCCTCCTCCTCTTCATCTTCCCACTCCTCCTCCTTCCTTTCCATCTTTCCCTACTCGTCCTTCTTTTCCCTCTTCTCCTCTTTCTCCTCCTTCCTCTCTTCCCCTTCTTCCTTCTCCTTCTTTTCTTTTTCTTCTCCCACTCCTCCCCTTCCTCCTCCTCTTCCCCCTCCTTCTCCCTCCTTTCCATCTTTCCCTCCTCTTCCTCCTCCTTCCTCTCTTCCCCTTCTTCCTCCTCATTTTTTGTCCTCTTCCTTTCTCTTCCTCCTCTTCCTCCTCCCCTTCTTCCTTTCCACGTTCTTCTTCCCTTCTCTTCCTTCTCCTCCTGCTCCTCTTCCTCCTCCTATTTTTTGTCCTTGTGTGATGCTGGGGTTTGAACTCAGGCAGCTGTTGGCTGCCGGAGCCCCCAGCCCCCCCTGGCCCCCCCAACCCCCCAGCCCCCCCCAGCCCCTTTCCCATGGCTGAGATGGGGTCTTGCGTTCTGCACAAGCCAGCCTGGACTGTCCCCCTCCCTGTGAGGATGACAGGCGTACACCCCGGCCTGACCCAGGGCCGAGACGGGGTCTCTCGAACCCAAGGCTGAGATGAGGCTCATGAGCCTGTGGTGGGCTGGGGTCTCATGTCCGGAGCCTGTGGTTGAGCTGGGGTCTCTTCAATGGTGGTTGAGTGGGGGGTCACACGTGGTGAGCCCCTGGCTGAGCTGGGGTCCCGGGAATTTCCACACTGCACCCCATAACCCCCTGACCTCCCCCTGGCCAGCAGGCGGGGACGCAGGCGCGAGCCCGGGCCCACGCGTCCGTGCTGCGAGCAGGTGTGTTCCTGTGGCCCAGGCCCCCGTGTGTGAGGGAGGCGGCCCCCCCCACACCCCTCTAAGACCTCCGCACGTTTACGGGCCCGTTCCTAAGCTGCCTCCTGGTCTGTCACCATCCAACACGTTGCTCTGTTGTTCTGATGCCGATTAACTCAAGGCGGGGTCTGTTTTCCAATCGCTCGGCACCTAGGCCCCCAGAAGGTGCCCTGGGCTCAGCCCCCTCCCTCTTCTGTCCTAGGGGGTCCCCCAAATTGGAGGTCACGGCCCCTCCTCACCCTTGTACCCTGCGGAGAGGCTGTTCGTCTTCCATCCCAATCACGGGTAGATCGTGTGAGGGGGAGAGAGAGCACAGGTCTGAGCGTTGTGGTGCCCTCGCTTCGTCCCAGCCTGGGGGGTGAATTACCCGGCTTCCAGATTCTTCTTGGCCATCCTTCCCATTGTGTGGCCGGCGCGTGCTTCGTGTGCGTGGCGTGGGTGCTTTCCCCGAGCGCATGGCTGCCGTGGAGAAGCTGGAAACCGACCCCAGGCCCCTTCCTCCTCCCCGTGGTGAGCCGCCGTCCATCTGGTCCTCGCAGGTCCAGTCCCCGGACAGCGCGGCAGCCATGGGCAGCATCGTGTGCAGGTGGGACGGCCCGCCACCTCCCCACGCTTCCCCCGGACCAGGGCGTGAGGGTGAAGGCCGTGGCTTTGGGGGCATGCTGCCTCATGGTGAGTCCCGCCCCTCGGTCTGGACCTCTGCCGAGCCGTGGCCCCCTCGGAGGGAGGCCAGGGGAGGAGGCGGCAGGGGGAGGCTGCAGGGGGAGGCCAAAGCCATGCTGGCCTGCGTTTCCCTTGCGTGTCTGTCCACAGTGAGCCTCGGTTTCCCCGGATGTAAGATAGAAACACACGCCCTTCCAGCCTGGAGGGCCACGGAGATCTGAGGATCGCAGGAGGAAAACAGCCAGGGAGCCATGATGGGGATAGTGAGTGAAAGCCTGTAACGCTGGGCACCCCGTCTTCTTACTGTCAGCGAACCCCTGGACGTTGGGTCTCCTGGCCCCAGTCAAGTCATTGCTCTTTTCTTCGTCACCGTGATAAAGTCGGGTATTCAAGATGGGAGGTTTCTCGTGCGTGGGTATTTCCACATCTCCTCAGTCAGCCTTTCCGGCTTATCCGTGTAAACTAGAGCAATCGATGGATAATAATAGATAGCAGGTAATGTTAGATGATAACCATAATAAAAATAGTATGCATGATAATAACTATTAGACACCATAGTGATAACTTAATAATATATCAATACGAATCAATGATAAGATATGGATCATGTTGATCATGGCGGATCAGGGAGGATGGAGCCGCGTGTGTTGGGGGAAGGGCGGGAGCCGCCTTCCCCTGCCCTGTCTCAACGGAATTCCCTCCTTCCCCTTTCAGGAAGTCGTGTATTTTGAAAGCAGCCCACAACTTGGTTCATCCAGATAGAAAGAGACAGCGAGTTTTCCAATGGAGTGAGTGAGAGAGACACAGACACAGACAGACAGACAGACGAGTTGCATAAGGCTTCAAGCCCTCCTTGATAAGTCAATTTCTCTCTCCCCCCCCCCCCCCCATTGAGTGTTAGCTGTGGAATGCAGGCCAAGGTGGAGTCAAAGCGCTGAGCCCCCCGAATTCCGTGTCCACTCAGTAGGGTGGGATCCGCGTCAGGCCAAGCTCCGACCCGTGCACAGAGCAAAACAGACCCTCGGTGACCTGGGAGGTGAGGCCCAGTGTCCCCCAAGGCGGGCTGTGTGGCTCCTGCCTGTAATCCGGTCCTCTTTTGTCATGAAGACAGACTCCATCCCAGGCAGCAAAGAAGGAGCATCTTTATCTTCAGCGCTGGGATCTAGACGCACAAGGAGGGCGCTTTACAGCACCAAGGAAATTCCACTCAGGCCCAAGCGCCGGTGCCCAGGCCTGCAAGACGGTCGGCATGTCCTCAGGAGACTTGATTACCAGGCCGTTTCCTTTCTCGTCCTGTGGGTTGTGGCTTCCTGTGTGTCACTTTGCCGTGTAGACAGACACAGGATGACACGGACAGGGACGGTGGCCAACTGGACCCCCATCGGGAAACCCAGCACGTTGTACACTTACACCTCTTTTTAACTCATTACACACGCAGTGCACTTTTATTCATTCCACAGAAGGGCTCTGCTGGTCCCGACGCTTTGCGTGTGAAATGCGCCTGGCCATGTTGCCCAGGGTGGCTAGGAAACATTCGTGTCTCCTTGCGTGGTGTCACAGAGAGAGGATGTTGTCCTTCAAGGAGGCTGGTGAGGACAAGGTCATTTGAAGGGCAGAGCCATGGACCCGCTGTTGGACCTCGAAACGAGATGTGTTGGGGGTAGCCGTTCATAAAGGAAAAGCCAGAGCCCCAGAGGTTGGCGCCGGTCCACTGCGGCCTGTCTATATGTTCATGACTCTCCACCGTGGAGATAACAAAGCAGAGCCCAGCCGCTGTGAGTTCAGATCACGCAGGACCAGCCGAGTGAAAGCACGCGGTTGGTATTACCTGAGAAGGTGGCTCAGTGGTCGAGTGCTTTTTCTTAGTAGTTTGTTGGAAATAAGAGACTCACAGGACTTTCCTGCCCAGGCTGGCTTTGAACCTCGACCCTCAGATCTCAGCCTCCTGAGTAGCTAGGATGACAGGCGTGAGCCACACATTCTTACCTATTATTCATAATTCCTAGTCCAGTTATTGATAATACATATAGTGTTACATTATGCAGGCGGGTGGCTGGAATTTGTAGCTATAAGGGGAGGAGGGAATTCAGAGTGCTTTTCATAATGACTAGAATCTCCAGGAGTTATATAACAAAGTGGGTTACCAAACTAACCTGCCCTTAAGAGTTTTCCAGCTATGTAGTAAGCTCAAGTTTAGGGAAAGCAGTGTTTCTTGGGCATGTTATCTTGCTGTCTGCTTGTCAGCTATTTTTTTCCAGGGCTCTATGTTTAACTTATATTGACAAGAGGCAAGCTTGGAAAATCCATCTCTCTGGGTTTAATAAACGAATATGAAATTCAGCTGTTCAGCTCGTGATATAAAATGGGTCTACGAATGCATTTCTTACACCTCTTGGCAATTATAAATCCCGGGAAACAGACAAGCAGCACTGAAGAGTAGAGAAAGTAGCTTCTTGACCTTTGTCATGGACAATAACAGCATTTCGTGACACGCACTCATTTTAGTACGAAATTACCCAGGGGCGTTCTTTAACGTAAGTATGGAAGTTACAAATATTGCAGGCTTGCAGTTTATTCATACATATTAGGCCTAAACCTCGTTTTCTATTTGCAGTGACGTGATTTTTTTTTTTTTTACCATCACATTACTGAATTCCTCATTGTCATAAGAAATGTTTACTATTCCTGATACTATGTTGGACACGAATGATACAGTTTCTGGCACTGTGTCTGATGCTCTCGTTAGGTAAAAGGTGTTCACCTAAAGTGATGTCAGGCTCCGATAAACCTATAAACCCAGGCTTCGATTCCTCTGCTCTGTGAAGTTATACACAGTAAAACACAAACTCATTTGCTCAAATTGCCTTTGTAAAGTCACTGAACATAATTTAATTCGGTTTAAATGTTTTATGACACCATGCAAGCCCAGCGTTAGAAATCAGGGTTATTTAAACTGTTGGTTTCTACAGGATGGGCAGTCAGAAGGTTCTAGAAAAGGAATCTGAATGCTGGAGAATGGAGCTGGTCCCCACCCCATTGTCCCAGAGCCAGAGGCTGAACATCAGGACACACGCCAGGGGGCAGCAGCGGCCTGCGGAATTTTCCACTACTCCGTGTGCAGGAAGTGCTTCGCATCAGTGGGTGTGAGTTTGAAGTGCGTTCTGTGCTTTGACAAGCAAAGCCAAATCATTTGGGTCGTGTGCACTTACAGAGTCTACTTTTCAACCTTAAAAGTTCACAGGGAGTAAAAAAAGGGCACCCAGAGTCAGACCCGCTGGAATTCCTTCTTCTTTTGTGGCCTAAACATAAAACACCAAAACAGACCCGATTACATTGCTCTCATTTAAAATTATCTTCTGCAAGTATAAAAGCATTTTACACTCACGGTGATAGGTTAAGCTGTTAATTTAAGTAAGTTAAAGGTTTAAAATGACTATGTTGGGCCTGGCACCAGTGGCTCACCGCCTGTCATCAATCCTTAGCTACGCAGGAGACTGACATCTGAAGACTGAAGTTCAAAACTAGCCTGGGAAGAAATGTCTAGGAGACTCTTAAAACTCCAGTTATCCCATACCAAAAAAAACCCCTCAGAAGTGGAGCTGTGGCTCAAGGGCTGGAAGGCCACCCTTGAATTGAAAAGCTCAGAGACAGTGCCCAGGCCCTGAGTTCAGTCCCCAGTACACACACACACACACACACACACACACACACACACACACACACACACACCTGACCCCTTCACTTAGGACCTTTCCTGTGTGATTTAGAAAAACAAAATACATTAGGTTACATGGAAGTAGGTTTAATCGGTAGCAAGGACTGAGCGGATGGGGGCCATGGGAAGTGGGGAGTTGGAGAGATACTTGCCATTGTTCCTTCAAGGCTTTTGTGATACACATTAATGCCTAGGAGCCTCCTATCCATCAGGCATTGCGTATATGCGCGCGTGTGTGTGTGTGTGTGTGTGTGAGAGAGAGAGAGAGAGAGAGAGAGAGAGAGAGAGAAAGAGAGAGAGGAGGAGGAGGGGTGGCCTGGCTGTGGATCTCCACATCGAGTTCAAATGGAAACCATGTGGTTTCCTTCTGTAAGAGGTCTCCTGGAGAGAAAGGAGGAAGGAGTCTCATCATGGCCCACTTGTGAACTCTAGTTTCTGGAATTTTCCATGGATGGCTCAAGTGCTCATTATATAGAACACAAAGGTAGGAAGACAAATGTCTCCACGGTCACAGTGTGGAAATACGCAACAAGGAATGGGATGTCTATCTGCCCCGTAGGTCCCTCCGGGGAGACTTGGGGGGGTGAGTGGGAATGACAGGGAGTGGACGGTGGGGGGGTCAATCCAGCCTCCAGCCTGGCTAAGTTCACATCCAGCCAGACACAGAACCCTGTCTCCGATACCGAAGCCCCCGTGTGGTGTAGCTTGTGGTGGTGCCACGAGAATTCGAATACGATCGTGTATGTGGCTCGGGTCCGATTTTGCCGACGGTTAACCAGTTGGGGGAGAAGGAAAGAAGGCAGCGCAGAAACGGGCTTTGTGTCTGTGCAATTCCGAGCTATGGAAGCAAATTGACCCAGAAATACCCTCCGGGGATAAAAAAGACCTCTGGTGAGCAAGCCAGCTGTAAGTACTGATTTTCTTGAGGGAAAGAGAAAAGAGGAAAACTTCCAGACCACAAGGTTTGCCTCTTTGGAAGCTCCTGGCATCCGAACTGGGCATGGTGGATTTGTTAAGTGGTCTGGTTCTGGGCCCTTGTTAAAATGGAAATATGAAGTCATCAGAAACGCAGCTGAGTCACAGACAGACGGAAAAGCCTCCCCCTTCTCGGTGCTGAAGCAACGGGGCAGTGTGTCTTGGGGGGCCATCTCCTTAAGACACGGAATCCGTGTCTGGTTCTGACAGTGCCAAAGCCAGGAGCCCAGACCACAGTCTCCACGTGCAAAGACAGCGAAGGTGAAGAGGACTTAGGCTTCAACCAGGAACGCTCAACTGAGTTCCGGCGGCTAGGAGGCCTCTCTCTCTCTCCCCCAGCCCCAAGCTCCACAAATGAACTAAGGCAGGTGGGAGTTAATCAAGCACCCCCAACGGCTGAATAGCAGATAATTGCACCCCGTCCCGCACGGTGTTTCTACGCGTTCAAATCGCCCTTTTGCAAGCTGCATTCTTCAAAGGGCAGCATGCAGACAAAGCACATTAGTAGGAACCACACACACGTCCTGGTAAAAGATAAACATAGGCTGTCTACCCAGGTCTCCTAAAAGCATTTCTCTCCAGATCTCCTCCTGTGCAGATACAGGCCTGCGCTGTACACACCGCAAATTCCAGTCCTCCACTTGAAAGGCATGCGTTTGAAGGCTAGAGGACAGTTAGCCTGAAAACACCTTCTTCAAACACTTCTTATTCTTGAAAGTTCAACTCAACATGTTCACTTGCCTGCCTGCCTGCCTGCCTCCCTCCCTCCCTCCCTCCCTTCCTTCCTTCCTGCCTGCCTGCCTTCCTGCCTGCCTTCCTTCCTGCCTTCCTGCCTTCCTTCCTGCCTTCCTGCCTTCCTGCCTGCCTTCCTGCCTGCCTTCCTGCCTTCCTGCCTTCCTTCCTGCCTTCCTGCCTGCCTTCCTGCCTTCCTTCCTGCCTTCCTGCCTTCCTGCCTTCCTTCCTGCCTTCCTGCCTTCCTTCCTGCCTTCCTGCCTGCCTTCCTGCCTTCCTTCCTGCCTTCCTGCCTTCCTTCCTGCCTTCCTGCCTGCCTTCCTGCCTTCCTGCCTTCCTTCCTGCCTTCCTGCCTGCCTTCCTGCCTTCCTTCCTGCCTTCCTGCCTTCCTGCCTTCCTGCCTTCCTTCCTGCCTTCCTGCCTTCCTGCCATCCTTCTCTTTCCTGTGCTGTTCTTGGGGCTTGATCTCAGGGGTGGTGCTCCACCACTCGGACCACAGCTCCACTTCCAGCTTTTTGGTGCTTCCTTAGTGATAAGAGTCTCATGGTGTTTCCCGGGCTGACCTCAAACTGCAATCTTCAGATCTCAGCCTCCTGAGTGGCTAGGATGACAGGCGTGAGCCACTGGCTCATTTGTAAATTTTATAGTGGTATGAGAGCAATGATTTATATGATCACATGTATAATGGCTGCTGCATGCACCTACCATGGACGGACCGCAGGGAAACAAGCAAACCACTCTTATTTCAGTAAGATCAGAAAACAAACGGTGTTATAAACCACCCATGACTTCAAAGCTGGCTTCATTGTTCTGCTAAGACAATTTTGAGAAAAATCAAATCCTCTTCTTCATCTATCGACTGCTATTATTAAAAGAGAGAGTAACTCCAAGAGGGGACATTTTGAGTCTTTATTATATATTATTATTTCAAACGTGTCAATAACATGTCAATGTTTTAAATTGGCCAATGAATATGGTTCGTATTTTTGGAACAGGATCTTGGTCTATCATCCAGGCTGATCATGAAACTGTGATCATTCTTGTGTCTCAGTCTTCTGATGGCTGAGATTACAGCTATCTGCTACAATGCTGTGAGCATCAACTGTAACTGTAAATGGCAGGTTTTCTATTAACTTGTATAAGATTCACAAGTCACAGTATAAAATTACACACACACATATATGTATATATGTGTATATATACTTATAAAAATGAAAACCTTTTGGGATAAGCAAGTGTGACTCAGCTGAATGAGCAGGCATGATCACAGTTATTTACTGTTAACTAAGGACACCACAGATAGTAGACAATGCTTTGTATGGCTGAACACCGGCTCCCTCGCCACAGAGACCCACAGGGAGTGAAGGAACAGAGCGTTGTCTTAACGAAGCATTGCAAGAAGAACTAGAAAAGACAATGAGGTGCAGCGATCGTCCCTCTTGGTATTGGGAATTCTGGTTCCGAATTATACAAGGAGAGTCAGTGTCTTCTGAAGTAAACTACCAGAAGCACAGGCTAGCCGCGAGACGAGCGTATGAATGGGGTCTTTCTCTGCGGTGGAAATGGGGGGTGAATGACCTCCTTCATTCATCACCACACCGCACGCCTGCGGCTCTCAAGGTACCAGACCGGGCCTCCGGTGGGGAAATACAAATGTGTGTCTGTCTGCCCTCTCCCTGCCTGCCTGGAACCACAATCGGGGCCTCACGCCGAGCGGAGGCCGCTCAGACAGGGCAGGCGCCATTTCTCCAAGGATGCTGAGCCTTCAGACCGTTCCTTGCTGTTGTTGTTTTGAAGGACAATGGATTGTATGTTTCAGAGGATTCAAGAGAGGTCGATTCGGGGGGGGGGGGGGGGGGGGGGACTGGAACTCATGTAAGCCTGAGTTTGTTTTCCTTCGGTGTAGGTGAGTTCGTGTGTGTGTGTGTGTGTGTGTGTGTGTGTGTGTGTGCAGCAATCACTATACCTGTGGGCTTCGGCACCATTAGGCTGTCCCTGCGATCATGATTTTTCCTGATAGGTTTTAAAGGATGCACAGTTCATATATTCACCGTATGGGTTTCAGAAATCCAAAACTTCAAGGCCTGTAGATTAGAAACTCCAAGGTGAACACCGAAGAGTCTTCAAATGTAGGTGACTGATTAATAATTTAATAGTAGTTCTTTGAATGACAATAAAGGAAGCCAGATTTCTGGTTCTCTCCGCTCCAAAAAGAATCAGGAAGGGAACCAAAAAAGGAGAGCCAGTAGCGTTCCTTAGCTTTATAAACGTGCACACCGCCATCATCTTTCAAACTCCGGGTTTTCATCTAACGAAAGCTACCACACATCTCTGGTGGCTGTGGGAAGAAGCTATTCCAAAACACCACTAAAAGAAAACCAACAACAACAGCCACAAAGCAATGTGAAGTGGTGGAGAGCCTTGTACCCAGAGGGCTTTGAGTTCAACTCTCAGAAACAAGAGTATGACACAATTTACTAGATGGCTTTCCTAGGCCCAGAGTTCAAGCCCCACGACTGACAAAATAAAAATTAGATGGCCTGGCAATTTGCTCATGAATACAGGTAATCAGACAGAAGTGTCATTTATCTTATAATCTGAATGGCATCTGGAATATAATATCTGTGGTGACTGTTGATACACAAAAAGCCATGGGTAAGACAAAGAAAAAGGAGATTTCTCCCCCCCCCCCCATTTCTGTGATTGATTTGGGGAAATGGATAGTGGAGACAATTTATAACCTTTATTTATTTGGAGTTAGGCAATGCATCATCATTATTGAACACCTGAGGAATTTAAGGGGGCATTAAAGTAACTGATGTCATAATATTTCCCGTTTGCAGATTAAAAAAAAAAAAACTGTTCCAGGGGAAAAAGTTCTTACATAAAAACCTTAAAGGATTGCTTGCTTTTTATGATAGCATATACTGGAAACTTCTTTTAAGGGGAAGGGCACGTAGGTACTTGTTATCCTTTGCACCTAAGCAGTGATTTTTTTCTTTTACTTCAGGATAAAATTAGTGTTCATTATCTCTAAATTGCGATTTTTAAGTCCTGTGAACGGCTAGGAGAAAACGAGAAATAAGAAGGCCTGCGCTTGTGAGCAGCCGTGAGCAGAACAGCACTGTGATTACGTCCCTGAGAAATGACAGCTCAGCCACCCCCCAGCTACCCTCTGACACCCAAGACGTGGGTGCTCCTGGGAGAGGCCTTAAAACCTGGGGTGCTGGCGGGAAGTTCATGGGCGTTCTGTCTGAGAGCCCTCGGGTAGAGTGATGGTTACCGGCAACTTCAAAACACGTTACCTGGCAGCCGCGTGGGGTGCGATCTGCACCTGGAGCACAGAAAATTATACCCCGGGCCACGCTTGTCTCTGGAAGCCTGTAATGGAGACACACTCCAGGAGACAAGAGGAGTTGTGTGTTGGTTACGGGCCGACTTGGCCAGTGCGAGCATTTCTTCATTGGCACACTCCTCTTACACACCAGATTGACTGGAGAAAGATTTCCACTGGACGCGTCTCCCGGATCTTAGGAATGCCCCGTTTGGAATAGCGTTAGCACTTTTAGGATAGATGTCTCAATAGCAGACATGCTCCCAAGACCAACACTTTATCATTTCATACTGTTTCACCCCCCCCCCTTCTCTTTTAATAGCGTCTCTGGTGTTATTTTTAGCTCCAATTATTCTGGCTGAGTCAGTTGTGATCGATGGATGCAGATACTACTACATAGGCAGGCCCGAACGGAGGCTTCCCAGGTCCAGAGAGGCTCTAGGCCTCCATTCTCCGGGAAGTGTACGTGAGGATGAAGGAAAGATCTTGGGCTGGGACGCGTCACACGGGGCCCCAGGACTGTGACGTGAGCTCTTTGAGGTAAGGTATCTAAAGTCTACTCACAGTAGACTAATGATAACAGCGATCCTCGCTAGCACGGGAGCAGGGCGAGAGGCGGACTCCAGCTTACCTGGAGCCCATTTCTGTATAACCACGTAGAGATCTCTCAGAAGAATGAGTGGGAGAGACAGAAAGAAGGCCTTAAGATATTCCAGGGAAATCTGAAGGAATTGAGCTTCCCCTGTCCCCTCCCCTTTCTCCCCCTCCTAAGATTCCCCACAGGCCATTTCTGGAGAATTCTTTCTTAATGAATCTTCCTGATTACATCCTGGCTGCTTCTCTAGTCTAGACTTCTAGATAACTCTTCTTCACTCTCCATCCTTGGAAGGTTCCTGACTCTTGACTTTTTCATGGGTTTCTGGGCAACGTTCTCACGCTGGGGGGACCAGGATGGGTGAGACTGCGTGGAGCTCACCGAATGGTTAGAACACGCGGGGCCGTGTGTCGCGCCCCGCCGCCATTCGAGGCGTGCTGGCATTACCTAGGCCAGCAACTATGTCCTAACAGGGAACAGCACTGAGGCAGCAGGCAGACGGGGTCGGGGGGGGGGTGCCTGCGGGTGGGTGACTCAGAGCCCAGCCAGCTCTGCCCCCCAAACCATCTCCCCAAGTCACAGAACAGCTGCTAGAATCATCCCGGGAAAGCTTGGCTCTCTCTGGGCTGCCTTGGCTGCCTCCCCCCTGGGCCTTGGCTGAGCTCCGGGTTACAGCTGACATCACTTTCCAAGGTACAAGGATCTCACAGCTCTCCTCTGCCCGGGGAAGATTCCATGGAAGCATGGCTAAGAGAGTTAAAAAAAAAAATGACAGTTAATCTGGAGGAGTTTCATGAGGATGGATATTTAGTACAGAAGAAGGAGGAAATGGACTTGCTGTTGCTTTTCTCCTACTCCTAAAGAACCACCCATGAACCACCCAAAAGCTGGAAGTGGCGCTGTGGCCCAAGTGGTGGAGCACTAGCCTCGAGCAGAAGAGCTGAGGGACAGCGCCCAGGCCCTGAGTTCGAGCCCCAGGACTGGCACACACATGGCTTTTGTGGGTGAATAAATCTCTTTCCCTCACCATGTGTCTGAGAAGTTCAGTCCACTTTCTTCAGCTGGTTTTGTCTGAAAACATTTCCAAAGTTGAAAAAGGTCACCTGTCAAACCATGAGTTAAAAAGAAAAGGATCAGAAAACAAACAAACAAACTACTAGGGACCAGAGAATCTGGGACTCACTTTGGATATACAAAAGCCAACTTCATCTTGGTGGCGACTTGATCGCCCTAATTTTAATTAGAAAGGACACGCCCAGGCAGGCACCAGAGGCTCGAGCACACCAGCCACCCTGCTTGCTTGGGGTGCAGAGACAGGAGAATTTGCATCCCAGGTCACGGCTTCAAGGAGACGCGTAAATAGGAGGATGGTGGTCCCCAGGCCCACTCAGGTAGGAAGGGAGATCCAATCGAAATATCCACCAGAGCCATGCAGGGCTGGAAGTGTGGTTCAGTGGTTAGAGCACCTACCTAGCAAGAGCCAAGGCCCTGAGTTCTAACCTCAGGACAACCAAAACTAAACCACAAGATAAACAAAGAGGGAAGAAAGGCTCTGCCCAGACACCGCAGCGTGGAGGGGCATGTTCCACTGTTCCTCCCTCCCTCCCTCCCTCCCTCCCTCCCTGGTGCTTACCCGAAGCTTTTGTGAGCTGTTCACCCCCAACCTGCCCCACTTCACCTCACCTGGCAGCTTTCAAACCCTATGCCAGAATTGGATGTGGCTGGTGAGTTCACAGAATGGGACAATGGCAGACTCACAGGCCCTGGGCCTGGGAAACGGGCCAGGGATCCTGAGCCCTGGAGTTCATGGTTTGAAAACGTGCTCACTGCTCAGGATCAGCTCACCGGGGTTTCCCAGCCACCCCTTCCTTATCTACCTGGCTTTGTTTAAGGGCCTCAGGATGGGCCAGCTCTGGAATAGAGCACAGCTCTGGAGACGAGAAAAGGCCTAGTGCTCCTTTGTGGTCTGGCTTTCCAGAGATGATTATCTCCTAACGATCAATTAAGTTTCTTATCGCCTAAAGGTTAAATAAATAGGTGTGTTTATCTACAGGAGTGTGGAATACAGACGTCTGGGGTGTGGTTAGAAAGTAAAAGCTCTGAGCCCTTAGGCGATAGGGTTTGGATTGTTCTTGAAGCAGTCTTTGAGTTGGGGATCCGGTTGGATCTGGCCACGGGAGGTGTAGATGCGGTTTGGGGGAAGGGTGGTCAGGGACAGGGAGGTGGCTGGTTAGGAAAGCAGTAAGCCAGGGGCCCCTCAGGAGCCTATTAGTGGGCGGGGTGACAACGAGACTGGAAAGGGACCTAGAGATGCCCCAACCGTGTGGGTTAGCACGCAGACAGGAGGTTGGCAGGGAAGGAGGCGGAACATGGAAGGAGAAATGCTTAGCACAGGGTGATGCTGGAAACAGAAGAGGGCAGGGATTTGGTTGCAGACCGTGATAGAAGTGTCTGGCTATTTTGAAAATCCCAGAGAGACCGACCGGCTCTTACCACGGCTCTCTGCAGGGGTGGGGGAAAGAGGGAAAGTGTGTCACCGTCTCCGGCAATTACCGGCGGGCCTCGGTGTGCACACACAGACCACACCCACCCCACACACCTGTCAGTGTGAAAGGGGAAAGCCAGGACCGCCATACCACATCTTCAAGATCTCCAAGAGCACCAGAGAAGCAAGACGTCAACTTCAAGGAGCCTGGGCGGAGCTGCGTTTGGGTTGTGGAAATTGACACCCAACCCCAAAACTTGAGGAAGTATTACACCCCTGAGGACTCTGTTTGCTTCCTGCCTAGGTCTACGGGGGTGGGATTTCCACCTAGAAAGGATGCTAGTAAAGGAACCCAGCGCTGTGTCCGGTCACTCTCTTGGCTGTAGTAGGAACTGAACCCAGGGCCCCTTCCTTGCTAGGCAAGCGCTCGGCCACGGACTGCCAACGGCGACCCAGCTACCGCGGCCACCCTGGGAGCTGAACCGCGGGATGTACCCCACACCCACCCCACCCCGTCCCTTAGCTTATAATTTTTTTCTTCAGACTCAGTACATGGTATTTCATTCTCTTCACAGGTCAGACTTTCCATTTCTTAATTATTCCTGCTCTCCTCTGAACGCTCTCCAGTTTTCCTTTTAAAAAATAGAAATTAGAAAAAAAAAAGAAACACCCATTTTTCTTTTTTCAAAACACAGCACGGCAATCACTAGCTAGGTTCTGGGCACCAAATACGACTTTTTTTTTCCCCTCCCACCTAAAATGTCACACTCCAGGCAACACGTCTTTATGGGTTTCCTTAAAAACACTTTTTCCACACCTGTTTATAACCACCCCCCCCCCCAACAGCCATCTTCTCACCCACATCATCTTAACCTGCTCCTGCCAGGGTTAGACGAAGCTGGGACTGGTGTGAGGAGCACTACGTTTTTAAAAAAGAAAGGAAGAAGAAATGTGAGAGACAGACAGACGGATGGACAGACAGAGGATTTGCTCAGACCCTGGAGGGGCCCCGGGGTGCCATCGCCCATCTCGGTGGACACAGGACACAGGTTTCAGGGCAGGGCCCCGGCGTGCTTCTGGCCAGCAGCCTTTGCAAGCCTGGTTTCTGGACGAGTCCACGGCGGTGCTGGCACGGGTGGGGACAGGACATGTTCACCCGGCCATAAAACCCTGGTGTACAGAGGGACAGCTGGAGCCCGGCCTCTCCACTGCCAGGGGCGGGGACAGCTGCCGGGGTGCGTGGGGCCGCCCAGGGGGCTGTGGGCTGTGGGGTGCGGGGGGGGGGGCTGTGGGGTGCAGGGGGCTGTAGGGGGCTGCGGGGGGCTGTGGGGTGCGGGGGGCTGTGGGGTGTGGGGTGCGGGGGGCTGTGGGGTGCAGGGGCTGTGGGGTGCAGGGGCTGTGGAGTACGGGGCTGTGGGGTGCAGGGTGCTGTGGGGTGCAGGGGCTGTGGGGTGCGGGGGGCTGTGGGCTGTGGGGGGCTGTGGGGTGCAGGGGCTGTGGGGGGCTGTGGGGTGCAGGGGCTGTGGGGTGCAGGGGCTGTGGGGGGCTGTGGGGTGCAGGGGTGTGGGGGGCTGTGGGGTGCAGGGGCTGTGGGGTGCGGGGCGCTGTGGGGTGCGGGGGTCTGTGGGCTGTGGGGTGCAGGGGGCTGTGGGGTGCGGGGGGCTGTGGGGTGTGGGGTGTGGGGTGCGGGGGGCTGTGGGGTGTGGGGTGCGGGGGGCTGTGGGGTGCAGGGGCTGTGGGCTGTGGGGTGCGGGGGGCTGTGGGGTGCAGGGGGCTGTGGGGTGCAGGGGCTGTGGGGTGCAGGGGCTGTGGGGTGCAGGGGGCTGTGGGGTGCAGGGGCTGTGGGCTGTGGGGTACGGGGGGCTGTGGGGTGCAGGGGGCTGTGGGCTGTGGGGTGCGGGGGGCTGTGGGGTGCGGGGGGCTGTGGGGTGTGGGGTGCGAGGGGGCTGTAGGGTGCGGGGGGCTGTGGGGTGTGGGGTGCGGGGGGCTGTGGGCTGTGGGGTACGGGGGGCTGTGGGGTGTGGGGTGCGGGGGGCTGTGGGGTGCAGGGGGCTGTGGGGTGTGGGGTGCGGGGGGCTGTGGGGTGCGGGGGGCTGTGGGGTGTGGGGTGCAGGGGCTGTGGGGTGCGGGGGGCTGTGGGGTGCGGGGGGCTGTGGGGTGCGGGGGGCTGTGGGGTGCGGGGGGCTGTGGGGTGTGGGGTGCGGGGGGCTGTGGGGTGTGGGGTGCGGGGGGCTGTGGGGTGCGGGGGGCTGTGGGGTGCGGGGGGCTGTGGGGTGTGGGGTGCAGGGGCTGTGGGCTGAGGGGTGCGGGGAGCGGTGGGGGGCGGGGGGCTGTGGGGTGCAGGGGGCTGTGGGGTGTGGGGTGCGGGGGCTGTGGGGTGCGGGTGGCTGTGGGGTGCGGCGTTCTCTTCCACGTGCTGGCGTCGGCGCCCGGGGACCCCCCCCCCCTGCGGGGCGCCCCTTCCCAAGGGCGGCGGGAAGCCGCCAGCTTTCCCTTTCCCGGGGCTCCCGGAAGCTTCTGGAGAGGGCCTGGGGGAGGCGGGGGGCGGGGCGGGGGGCGGGGCGGGGGGCGGGGTCCCCCCACCCGGCCGCGGGCGCGGCTCCAGTCCCCGCGCGGCGTGCGGCTCCGCACGTAGGGCGGCGGCCGGGCCGGGGGGCGCGGGGTCCCCGCGGGGGCGGGGCGGGGCCGGGGCCGGGAGGCGGGGCCGGGGCCGGGGCCGGGGGGCGGGGCCGGGGGCGGGGCCGGGGGCGCGGGGTCCCCGCGGGGTCGGGGCGGGGCCGGGGTCGGGGCGGGGCCGGGGGCGGGGCCGGGCCGGGGGCGTGTGCGGGGCGGGACGGGGGCGTGGCCAGGCCGCCGGCGTCCAATGGGCGGGCGCGGCCTCCCCGCCCTCCCCGCGCCCTCCGCGCTTTAACCCCGGGCGCCGCGCCCCGCCTCCGTCCGGCTCCTCCGCGCCGCCCGCCGCCGCCTCCGCCCCGACCCCGGCCCGGCCCGCGTCCTCGCCCGGCCCCGCGTCCTCGCCCGGCTCCGCCGACCCCGGCCCCGCCGACCCCGGCCCTCCGGCCCGGCCCGGCGCCCGCCTCGCGCGCTCTCGCGAGATCCGCGTGCCGGGGTCCCGGGGGTCCCGGGGGTCCGAGGGCGCGCGGCGGAAGATGGTGCGGAGCGCGCGGGGGGCCCCGCGGCCGCCGCCTCCGACGCTGCCGCTGCTGCCGCTGCTGCTGCTGCTGGCGCTGCGCCCCGGGCTCCCGGCGCGGGCCTCGGGAACGCCCGCAGGTGAGCGGGGAGCGGGGCCGTGCGGGGGCCGTGCGGGGGCCGGGACGCGGGGCGCGGGGGCGCGGGGCGCGGGGCGCGGGGGCGCGGGGGCGAGGGCGCGGGGGCGCGGGGGCGAGGGCGCGGGGGCGCGGGGCGCGGGGGCGAGGGCGCGGGGCGCGGGGGCGAGGGCGCGGGGGCGCGGGGGCGCGGGGGCGAGGGCGCGGGGGCGCGGGGGCGAGGGCGCGGGGGCGCGGGGGCGAGGGCGCGGGGGCGCGGGGGCGCGGGGGTGCGGGGCGCGGGGGCGAGGGCGCGCGGGGCGCGGGGCGCGGGGGCCGGGGACCCCGCGCAGGGGGCGCGGGGCGAGTGGGCCGGGGGCCGTGCGGGGGGGGCGCGGGGTTCGGGGGCCGGGGACACCGTGCGGGGGCCGGGGACCCCGTGCGGGCGCCGGGCGCGGGGTGCGGGGCTGGGGACCCCGTGCGGGGGGTGCGGGGGCCGGGGACCCCGTGCGGGGGGTGCGGGGACCGGGGACCCCGTGCGGGGGGCGCGGGGTGCGGGGGCCGGAGACCCCGTGCGGGGGGCGCGGGGGTGCGGGGGCCGGGGACCCCGTGCGGGGGGTGCGGGGGCCGGGGACCCCGTGCGGGGGGTGCGGGGGCCGGGGACCCCGTGCGGGGGGTGCGGGGGCCGGGGACCCCGTGCGGGGGGCGCGGGGGGCGGGGGCCGGGGACCCCGTGCGGGGGGGTGCGGGGGCCGGGGACCCCGTGCGGGGGGCGCTGGGTGCGGGGGCCGGGGACCCCGTGCGGGGGGCGCGGGGTGCGCACCCGCTCGTGCCGCCGGCCCCGCCCGGGCGAGCGTGGGCTCCGTCCCCGGCCGCCTCCCAGCTGCGCGCCCCGTCCTCCTCCAGGACTTGGGGTCCCCCCCCCGTCCGCCCCGGGGCCGCGGCGCCGGTGACCCCAACTCGCCGGCTGTCGTCTGGGCTTGGGGGTCCCCCGCCCCCCTCTCCCCGGCCGGGAGAAAGCAGCGCCCCACCAGCCCGGCCGGGCGCCCCTCCGCCTCCACAGCCAGGGGCGCCATGGCCACCCCGGTTCAAAGGTCGGAGCCCCCACGGCCCGCGCCTCACCCCGCAGCCCGGGGCCTCCACGCCACGGGAGGAACCACACCACCCATCAGCCCCATTGATCAGTCGATCAGTGAACCAGTAAGGGGCTCATCTCCCCAGCCAGCCGGGCTGCGCTTCCTGCTGAGAAGCAAAACACATGGCTGGACGACTCCAGCCCAAGCCTGGCTGCTGCCATCACCCCGAGTGTGTGTGTGTGCGCGCGTGCATGTGTATACACACGCGTGGACATACACATGTATATACAGGCATATACACATACAGACATACACATACATATACACACATACACACATGTACAATGCACACATACACTACACATATACACATACACATACACATACACATACACATACACACATACACATATACATATACATACAGACATACACACATATACACACATGTACAATACACACATACACTACACATATACACACATATACATACATATACACATACGGACATATACACACATGCACACGTTTACACATACACTACACATACACATACAGTACACATATAACACACATATATACGCACACATATACACATGTACACACGTACACACATCTAGTCCCTCCAAGGCCACATCTGGAGAATAGAAGTGTGCGTCCGCTCAGCCAGAGGGACAGGCAGACAAAGGCCCATCTTCTCCGGGAGCAAGGGTGAGGTGGATGGGGAGGAACAAAGATCCTTTGTTGAGAGTACTGAAGAATTCTGATAAAGTGATCTGGAGAAGGCCCGGTTCTTGTATAGGTGGCCTTTTCAGCGTGTGTGTGTGTGTGTGTGTGTGTGTGTGTGTGTGTTGTAGGCACTGCTCTTTATTGTCATTGTTTATTTAAAGGTGTCCCATGTCCTTCCAAGTTCAGGGTCAGAATTCCAGCTGTTTCTCCCACCGTAGCTCTTTAAGTGTCACCCAGGTAGACAGGCCAGTGTTATTTTTATGAACTGCGGCTTCAGAGACAGGAAACGCTAGATGTGGATGTTTTCCTCAGGGCGTGGGGGGGCGGGGGTGGAGAGCAGGTAAAACCCACTTTTAAAATGGAGGTACGGTCTCCGGTGGGGGGCTGAGTGTGGATGTCTTCCCGGCTGTGGGCGTGGGGATCTGCGGGTGGACGGCTGGCACGGTGGCTGGCGGCTGGGAACTTTGTCGCAGGTTAGACACCCGAACCCAGTGGAGTATCGTAAAGGTGGTCAGCGGCACAGACACAGTGTGGCCAGCTTCCTGGACTGGGCTTTATTTTCTCTGTTACCTACCGCATAGCCCGGAGCTACAGGGTAGACACGGACCTCTTCTTTAGGGTACCAGGCTGTCCAGAGGCCTTCCTGAGGACAAGTGCTTGTTTTTATTTCCCCCGGTGTCTGCAAGACCTGGAGGACATCCAGAATCTTGTGGACCCTGTTGAGCCGTCACCCCTTGTCCGTTGAGGGACAGACCCATGAATTAAGTACCCTTAACCACCAGGAGAGGTAATGGGCACCCGCTTGTTCATGCCAGAACACAGAGCTCAAGATAAAGGCCAGCCCCCCCTCCCGCCTGGGGTCAGAGTGACCCAGGCTACAGAGATGATTCCTGTGTGCTCCAGGCAACGTGGCACTACAGCAGAGAGACTGACACGATAAATAGCTACTCTTTTTATTTTCTTGTCTGTCATGGGGTTTGAACTTGGCCTGGCGCTGTTCCTCAGCTCTTCAGCTCAAGGCGAGCACTCTACCACTTGGGCCACGGCACCACTTTCAGTTTTCTGAGTGGTTTTATTGGAGATAAGAGTCTCATGGACTTTCCTGCCTGGGCTGGCTTTGAACCGTGATCTTCAGATCTCAGCCTCCTGAGTAGCTAGGATGGCAGGCGTGAGCCATTGGTGCCCGGCTTAAATGGCTACTCCTACAGAAAAAGAGTGTGTGTGTGTGTGTGTGTGTGTGATCTTATTTTGTCCAGGATGTCTGGGATTCTTGGGCTCAAATGATCCTCCCATTTCAGCCCCCCGATTAGCCGGGACTCCAGGAGGGCACCCCTTGCCCGGCAGCCACTCTTTGGAAAGCAAGCATTTCTGTCTCCCACAGCAGCTGTTTGAATCGGGGCCATCGGCTTCTGGAGGATCGTGTTTTGGGCTTTTTTTTGTTTTGTTTCGCCAGTGTTGGTTTGTTGCTGTGTGTTCGCTGTGCTGGAAAAGATTGCATCTTAATATGTTACTGATGTGCTGGGAGTAAATCATGGGCTGGTTAGCTGAGAGGCGCCCGGATTTTCCCGTGGTTTCACGGTCTCCTCGCCTTTGGTCCTGGGATCCTGCGTGGTAGGAATTGTCTGGGAATCCCATCTGATTAGCTCAGAGGTTTCTTCCCGAGAGCTTGCCGGAACCGTGTCTGCCAATCGGGATGGGAGCTAGCTGCCTCGGTAGGTGAGCCTGAGCCGAGGGAGGAACTTTCCTCCCAGCCTTCTCCAGGCTCACGTCTCCACGTGGGCGAACATCTGTGTTGCGCAGACCCCGTTGACTGTCTTATGATCTAAATTGGGCAGAAACTAGATTCGGGAGGGGGGTGGGGAGAAGAAGAGAAAAAGGATTTTTCAACCATGTTCATTTATGAGCTCCTTCATGTGGTGGAGGACGTTTGAGGAGAAAAGGGAAGGTTTACACTGTCTGCTGATGCAAACCAGCAATTTGCGGGGTGGAGAGGGGACTGCTGGGGGGGGCGGGGAGAGGGCAGTTTGTCCTCGCTGCACGCCCTGCGCCGCTCCCACGCCCGTCCTGTTCACATCCTCCTGAGGCTCCCTCTCCTCATCCCGTCTGGCCCCCAGGGAAACCTCCGCAGTCCTGGGTTTGGTTTGATCCTCTTGGATCGCAGGGCCTCCTCCTCGCCAGGCAGATCCGTCACCAACCACAAGATAAGGGTCTCACGGTACCCTGGGGTGGGCCCAAACTGGAATCTCCCTGTTGGTGCTCCCCTGAGCAGCTGGGGTGACAAGTGTGTGACCCTGTGTCCAGCCATTTCTCAAGATGGAGTCTTACTGCCTCCTTCCTTCCCTCCCACTACCTGCCGCCCTCCCACCTCAGCTGGCCTCCAACGGAGATCCTCAAATCTCTGCCTCTGGAGTATCCAGAAATTCAGGCTCAAGCCATTCAAGTCACTGTGCGCCATTCCCTTTCTCTCTCTTTCTCTCTCTTTTTTTTTTGGGTTGGTCATGGGACCTGAACTCTGGGCCTGGGCGCTGTCCCTCAGCTCTTCAGCTCAAGGCTAGCACTCTACCACATGAGCCACAGCGTCACTTCAGGCTTTTTCTGTTTATATGGTGCTGAGGAATCGAACCCAGGGCCTCCTGCATGCAAGGCGAGCGCTCTACCACTGAGCCACCTTCCCAGCCCCCCTTTCTCTCCTCTTAATGCACAAGGTCCGTACTCACCAGGGGTGCGTCGTGGGAGGGTATTTCTGCTTATCAGATCCTAAGCTGTGTGAAACGGAGGACTGGGTTTTATTCAGTTCTGTGCCCCTCAGGTCTCCCTTGTTCTCTGTCCACTAAGAAACCTTGGTGTGTCTGTGTGGAGCTTAAGGCCCACTCTTAGGGATTCCGGGGCCCCACCTACACCGGGCCCTGGCAGCTCCAACAGTCCACCGGCTGCCTGCCTGCCTCCTCCGGAGAAGTCGTTCCTCCGGATGGTCTTTAGCCTGACATCCTCTTCTCCCATGGGCCGTGTGTTGGAGGCCTGGGCTATCCTGTGACCAGTGGCTCAGCAGCCACAAGTGTGTGCTGGAGCAGCCACAGGGCGGGGAGGAGAGGCTGGGAGTCCTACCCCGCTGGATTTCCCCGCACAGAAGAACTTTGATCTGTGCAGGCGGGGGCTGGCACCCGCAGCAGCTGTGGTGCCCACGGCCCTGCGGCTGTGCCCTGGGAGCCAGCCAGCCTGCCGGCAGCAGCTGGCCCTGGGCACACAGGAGCCTGCTTTTCCTTCTCAGCTCTGCCAGCGAATCTCTGCATTGCAGAGTCCCGCTGTTGCCCTCCACCTCTGTGGACTCAGAACAAGAGCTCACGAGAGCTGTTTCGGGGTGAGCAGTCTTCCAGGGGGTCACAGTGAATGAAATACCCCCCCCCACCCCGGGTCAGCTGGAAGGGACAAGGCAGGCCTCGTTCTTGTTCAGAGTTTACATAGGTGCTGGACATTGGTGCTTCTAGAAACCCGGTCATGAATCTGTGGCTTGGTTCATTGGAAGAAATCTCTAGCCCCTAGCAAGTGGCGTTTTCTTCTCCGTTAACCAGGGCTTAAATGAGAGCAGGTCAAAGGGAAGCCTGCTGGCTTTGAGTGTGGCCTGCGGTGCTTTTGTCGCCTCTTGTTCCTTTGTAGTTGCTCAGGGGTGCTTTCCTCACTGAAGACAGCGGAGGGTTGCTGTTACCCCCAAACTGCTCCTTCTGAGAGGAAGAGCAGAGAACGTCCCTTTGTTCCTCCTCCACTGCTGCTGCTGCTTCGCAGCCTTGTTTGGATCTAGGTCTGTAACGAGCTGCTGTGCTAGCACTGCTGGAGGAGAAAGCTGGTGTGCACGTGCGTGTGTGTGCACACGCGCGTGTGCATGTATACGTGTGCAGTTACTGGGGCTTGAACCCAAGATCTGGATGCTACCCTTTAGCTTTTGTGTTCAAAGCTAACATTCTACCACTTCCAATGGTTTTGTGTGTTTGTTTTTGTTGGTTGTAGGGCTTGAACTTGGGGCCCGGGTGCTGTCCCTGAGCTCTTTGGTTCAAGGCAAGAGCTTTAGCCACAGCTCCACTTTCAGTTTTCTGGTGGTTCATGGGAGATCAAGAGTCTCACTTTTCTGCCCCGGCTGGCTTTGAACCTCGATCCTCAGATCTCAGCCTCCTGAGTAGCTAGGATGATGAGCCACCGGTGTTGGGCGGGAATACTTTAGAATACTGGAATGCTGTTTGTCATGGTCAGGTAAATTACCCATGGCAATGGAAAAATGGCTGTTTATGATTTAAAAATACACCTAACTTCAGGCGCGTTTTAAGTTCTCAGAAACTTTGAAAAATTGGAGATCCCTCCGTTTTATACCAGGAGAGATTTCTATTGCCTCTTTTCTCTTGTAAAAAAAAAAAAAATCAGTTTTGTGAACGATTCTGTGAAAATGGAATTTGAGCTTTTTTCTTTTCAAAAGAGAAGAAACTGGGCCTACAGTGTGCGAGCAAACCAAGGAAACCGACAGGACCCCAGTAATCCAGCCTCCCGGGGAATACACCAGTGCTTTGATGGGAATACACCAGCCCCGCCCCAGCAGCTCAGAGGGGCCCCTTGTGCGGCCCTGGCGGCCTGGGGGGACCTCCCTGGTCAGTGGCTAGCACCGAGGCGTGGCGTGGCGGCCACGCTCCCCGACCCCTGCCTTCCTCCAGCCAGGGAGACAAGTCCGCTTTGTTTTGAGTTTGGTTTAGACTAGGGTGGAATGCTCTGCCCAGTGACTTTACTAGGTAACCAGGAGCGAGACAAAACAGAACTCCAAACTGGAAAATCAGCGGTGCCAAGCGGCAAACAGAGTCATGAAGGGGACAGAGTGCGCTCTCTCTCTCTCTCTCTCTCTCTCTCTCTCTCTCTCTCTCTACTGTGGATTGGATCCTCAGATCCCTGCGTTCTCAGTAGCTGGGATTACAGGTGTGAGCTGCTGGTACTCGCTTTATTCTGACTTCCTTGTGGATAGCAGCATACTCCTAGCCACTAAATACACTAATTTTTTTTTCTTTTCCTGAAGGGAACACTTTTTATGTCCCTCCACCCATACTTCTTTTCAGAATTGCTCTGGTTCTGTGTGTCCAGTAGCATTTTTCGATTGCTTTTCTGAATCTTTAGTTTAATCCGTATTTAATTAAGCTATAGGTGAATATTCTTCCAAATCTCTCTCCCAGTACTTCCTACAGTGAGGTGATGTGTGGTATTCTAAACTCTTCAGTGCAAATAATTCCCATTGTGTAATTCTCAGAGGTGTGAAAATTAACATTTGAAAGTTTGCACGAGTGTTTATTTTATTGGCTTTGTTGGTATTTGTGTTGTTTGCATAGAGAAAAGAAAAAAAAAACCAACCAAACAAAATTCTATAAAAAACAAAATTCTCTGCTGTGTTCAGTGCCTACCCTGCACTGAAATTCTGACATTCTTTTTTTTGGGGGGGGGGGGTCTGGTCTTGGGGCCTGAACTCTGGGCCTGGGCGCTATCCCTCAGCTCTTCAGCTCAAGGCGAGCGCTCTACCACTTGAGCCACAGCACCACTTCAGGCTTTTTTCTTTTTGCTTATGTGGTACTGGGGAATTGAACCCAGTGCCTCAGGCATGCAAGGCAAGCGCTCTACCACTGAGCCACCTTCCCAGCCCTGAAATTCTGCCATTCTTGTGTGTGTGTGTTTTTTTTTTTTTTAATTTTTTTTTTTGTTTAGTTCTGGTCCTGGGGCTTGAACTCAGGGCCTGGGCGCTGTCCCTGAGCCTCTTTGTGCTCAAGGCTGGCACTTTCCACTTGAGCCACAGCATTATTTCTGGCTTTTTCTGAGTGGTTCATTGGAGATAAGAGTCTCACGGACTTTCCTGCCCGGACTGGCTTTGAACCCCAGTTCTCAGATCTCAGCCTCCTGAGTAGCTAGGATGACAGGCGTGAGCCAGGGGCGCCAGGCTTGACATGCGAACATTCTTAAAGCAGGGAAATAAGGCCTGCGTAGAACCCGAGAAGGCATCTCTGGGAGGAACCGTGGCACCCGGGACGGAGCATTGAAGCCCCCTATCTGCTCACCACTTCCAGCCAGGACACAGCTCCGGGAGGCCGCGCCTACGCGATCTTCCCAGCTCTGTTGGCTGTTCCTTGAGCTCTAGGTGCGGACGTGAGGGGCAGAGTCTGCATTGCAGGAACAGAGGGGGGGGGGGGGGGAACCTCGCCTTCCACTCCTCCCTTCGGCCCTGGGAAAGGGCTCTCCGGTTGTTTTGTAGTCTAGCCTCTACTTCTCCAGGTATTGTGTCAGTGGTTGGGTCTGGCAGGGATTCATGTCGCCTTTTCCCAATTAAGTTTTGATTTAGAGATAGGGAGGGAGCGAAGCCAAGCGGAGCTAGAGTTGCATTTACATCTAGAATATTCCCCCAATTGTTTACATACCAGAGAGGAAAGTGGGCTGGTGTTTATATGAAACTACTTTTCTGTCTTCCCAGAGGGGCTACTTACTCCACAGCGCTCCGTCTCCCCTTTCTTTCTGATTGTTTACATTACTGAGATGAGCAAAAGTACTCCAGCAACCCCTTCAACGTTAAAAAAATCCCACTGTAAAATGTGCTGTATACCAAGGAGTTATTCAAGAGCCTTTTAGATGCATTCCATATCTATCAAGGTGTTTCCTGAGTTAGCACTGTAGTGAATGGGGAAGAGCGTGGACTTTGGGGGGAAAGGATTTGGGGTTGTGGGTGAGGGGTGTGCATGCGCTTGCTAATCAGAAATCAGGAATGCCTTCCTTCCGGCCTGGACTTTCTCCCATGGGTGGTTAGATGCTCGCGGGGCTGTGGTTTGTGTGTCTATCTCCTCCTCTTGATCTCTTTCCCCGACTTTGCTTCTCCTTCACACCCCACACCAGGTGGGGAGCTATCCCACGAGCCTTGGACCAGGGCCGCATCTCCCGTGCTGGCCACACGAGCCCGTGGCCGGGCCCGGGAATGGGGTGAGGTCTCACAGGAGTGTGACTGAAAGGAGGCAAGCATTCTTTTATGGGGGGAGAGGGGGTCAGTCGTGGGGACCTGGACGCTGCTCCTCAGCTTTTCAGTTCAAGGAAAGCGCTTTACCACCTGAGCCACAGCGCCACTTCTGGTTTTCTGGTGGTTCATTGTAGATAAGAGTCTCACGGACTTTCCTGCCCAGGCTGGCTTTGAACCGTGATCCTCAGCTCTCAGCCTCCTGAGTAGCTAGGATGACAGGCGTGAGCCACCGGTGCCCGGTGAGGTGGGCATTCTTTATCCAGGGTGGTGTTGGGGTGGAGAAGAGCGGTCGAGAGGTTTGACATCCTGATGGGCTTCTACAACTGCTCTGGGAAAGTCCCTCAGCAATGTCAAGAGGCAGACAGGCCAGCCTGCTGGACAGGGTCAGTATGACCATGTTAATAATAATGCTGTACTTCCCAACCCGAAGGTCTGACACAGCGTCCTAAAATGACTTCATGCCGTGTCAGGTTTTGAGAAGAACGGTCGGGGGAGGTGTCCTAGGGTTAAAAAGAGAAAGAACAGAACACTGCCAGGTCCAAGTAACAAGGTCGCAGGAATGTTACGTTCTCTTCCCGAAAGCTGAGAGGCGTGGAGTACTGCTTATCTGTGATGACAGCTTCCTGGTGTTTGGCTTGCCCAAAGCTGGTAATTCTTGTGTTTTGTTTTACTTTTAAAGATCTATAATTTTATCTCTGATTACAGTTTTGTAGTGTTTGACTGGGAGCTAGTAATTCTTTTTTTTTTAAACTCTATAACATGTAATATATATTTTATGTATATATACTTTCCAGTGTTCCCATTTTATACAGCGCTCCATGAAGCTTTCACTATATTCTTGGCTGGCTGAAGCTAGTTCTCTGTGTTGAAATGGTTCAGGCTCATGGAAGGTTCTGGAATTTGAGGAGGTGCAGGGATCACAGGGCGCTATCTGGCACCTGTCAGAAGGAAGGGCTTCCTTCAGCGCAGCAGCCAACAAGGAAAGACAGCGTTGAAGCCCGTCCGAGCTGTTCCTAGGAATGAGAGACGCGTTTAAAAAAATTGGCTTTGATGTGGTATACATACACAATGGAATTCTATGCCTCCATCAGAAAGATGGAGCACCCCATTTGTAGGAAATGGAAAGGCTTGGAAAAAATTATATATTAAGTGAAGTAAGCCAGGCCCAAAGAAACATAGGTCCCATGGTTTCCCTTATTTGCAATAACTAGTATATGTCTGAGTCAAGCAGAAAAGGTCAGATAAGTTGATGTTAGGGAAATGAACCCCAAGATATGTATTCAAATGTTTTTTCTTTCATGCGATTGTTTCTAACACATTCATATAAAAATTGTTTTTGAAAGCTTGGTTTTCATGTGTCTGCTTTTATATTTTTTTCCACTGCTTTTTTGGTGTTGGCAGCTTCCTGGCTCACAGCAGGACGGATAACCTTGTAGCTAAGGCTCCTGATAGGTAAACCTATAGGAGCCTCTTGTGTGGGAGCGGGAGCCTTGTGGCCTTCCTGCTCTTGTCTGGACTCGACATTGCACTGAATTGAAGTAAATATTATTTACTTAAGCAGTATGCGAACATTATTTAAGTAAACTTTTTTCAGGCTTCTCCAAGTATACACACACACACACACATACACATACACACACACAGAGGTGTATATATGACATTTCTAAGCTTCACGTAGTTTGATGATTGTAGCAGTCTAGGGAGGGAGTAGAAACACATCAGTGTTAAACGTGGGCCCACGGCACCAAACTTGATGAAAATGGACGAGGGTCACCCATGCTTGTACGGTTGCTTGCGTTTCTTAATATTTAGTTATTTTATTTTTTTCATTTTTTTTCAGGATCCAAGTCAATAGTTATTTATTTTAAATAAATGAGATACAAAAGGCATGTAGAAAATCACACTTACTACGTTGTAACTGGGAGAACAGAACGGGTGTGTGTATGGGCTGATGGGTCGTATTTCCGTGCATGTCTACGCTGTTCAGTGTTGAAAGCAAGTTGAACATCCTGTCTTCTCCTTCTTCAAAAAGAAAAGTTTTAACCTCTTTATTTACGGTGAACATTTTCAAGCCTTTTCTTCTGGCTTTTTTTGAGATCCCCGGGATAGGATTATTATCTTCTGTCATTCTTGTGTTCAGCAGCCAACCAGAGCTTGTGCGTGCTCAGTAGCTCAGGTCCCAGGCTGGAACTGCCGCCTGTCCCCTGACATCTCACTCACGGACCCCAGCTGCGCCTGGGGAATTGGGTGACTGATTTCTGAGTCGTTCCTCGTCTCCTGCGCACGGTGCCCGAGCTGAGAAACAGACTCTGAAAGCCGACACTTTGCCTGCAGGACGGAGTCGCTGGAACTCCAGGAAGAGGCCCAGGCCAGCTGTGGCGCGTCTTCCTCTGGGCTGTGAATCTGAGAGAGGGCAGCCTTCTCCGAGTGTAACTACAGATTCTCCAAACGTGTAGAAGTTGCCAGCAGCTTGGAAGCCGGGGAGGGGGTTCTGCCCTGTGTCTGAGCCCCAGTTGGCTGGGTTTGTGGGGGCCGGGGCATCAGATGCACTGGGCTGGCCAGAGCCGGCCGGAATGTGCTGACCCTGCCTCCTCTCGCAGTCCCCTGCTGGGTGGGCATCAAGTGAGGCTTTAGCTTGGATCTGGCTTTTCATTGTTTGCTGCCAGTCATCGTTCTGTTATGACTGAAGACCAAGGCGCCCAGAGAACACCTCGCCTCTCCCATGCCTGTCAGCTTAGCTCACCGAGGTGCGGGGTCTTGGGCTAAGGGGGTTGGGGCCTTCATCCTGGTTTTGTTTCCATTTCTGTCTCTGGTGTGAAAATGCGGCCATTCTGTCCCTGTGGTTTTGATGGGTGTTAGCCTTGGTGTTCAGTTTGATGCAGACAGGGAGGGAACTCTGGGAAAAGAGGTTGAGGATGGAGGAAGGAGGGAGGGAGGGAGGAAGGGAGGGAAGGAGAGAAGGAGGGCCTAGACTTGGAGACTGGATCCTGAACTTGACCGGAAACTCATCTGTGAACTGAAACTCAGAAGTCTTTTAGCATTGCGTACTGACTTAGGAAATGCTTTCCTGGCTGACAAAAATCTGGAAGAAAATCAAAAGAAGGTTTATTTTACTAAAAGACTTAAGTAACGGGGATTGTAGCTTTAGTTGTAGTGTATTTGGAGGTTATTTCTAATAACCTTCATGGTTTTTTTGGGGGGGGGCGTGCTTGGAAAAAATGTCTTAATAGGGGAGTAGTAGCTCATGCCTGTAATCCTAGTTATTCAGGAGTCTGAGGTCTGAGGAGCAAGATTCAAAATAGTCTGTGAGACTCTTGTCCCCAGTGAACCACCAAAAAGCTGGAAGTGGTGCTGTGGCTCAAGTGGCAGAGCTGTAATCTTGAGCGAAAGAGCTCAGGGACAGTACCCAGGCCCTGAGTTCAAGCCTCAGGACCAGCACCAAAAAAACCCCCAAACAAACCAGGAAGTGTTGAATTTTAACTTGGCGCTTGCTTTTCTTGCAGAATATTGCATCAGTGATTTGGAAATGGACATCATTAGCAATCCTCTAACTGTCTAGGGAGAGAAAAATTCAGAATATATTCAAAAAGGCCCCCTGGGGCTTCAAGATTGGTGGTTTGTATCAAACACTAATTCAAGGGTTCATTTTATTTGGGGTTTGTCTTTGTGTCTGCTGTCTGAAGTTTCCAAGTCTCCCTGTTACTGAGCTAGCTCCTCGTGGGGTGCTTGAAGTTTCCCCTGACTGTCTAGATCATTCATTTGTAAATGGAAGTGCGGTAGTCCAGAAACTGTTACTCCTGGGCCCTAGGCCTCTATTTCAGTGTTTTCTGTAGTTATCACTGGGCAGATGACACCGTAAAGGGGGTGGGTGTGCTATTTATGTACAAAGGGGTTGCTTTTCTTCAGATAATGCTTGTTTTATTTTTGTTTACATTTTTCTCCAGGCACTGGGATTTGGGCTCAAGGCGGTTTGCTCTGGTGGGGGAGGTGCTCTACCACTTGAGCCACACCCTCTGCCCTCTTTTTGGTTTTCCCTAAGTTATTTTGGGGGGTGGGGTCTTACGTTTCTGCTCAGGGCCAGCCTCAGATTACCACCCTGTTTCCTGTGCCTCCCGTGTAGCGCAGATTACAGCCCTGCATCACTACACCTGCCTCTCCTTGTTTTATTTTGACAGAGGAATTTTGCAGAAAGTTGTGTGTGTGTGTGTGTGTGTGTGTGTGCGTGCGCGCGCGCGCACGCATGCATTTTTCTCTGAGAAGTTTAGAATATTTCCCATACCATTCTAATAGTTAGCAAAGCAAAACAGTTTGTCACTGAATACCACGGAAGCCTGAGCTAGTTCTGTGCATCTCGAAGATGTGTCAAGCCCTAGAAGAGGAAGCTCTAGATGGGAGGGCATCTATGCCCCCATGAGTGTCCATTTCATTTTTCTTGCACAAACATGAATCTGTCCCTTGGGCCTCTCCTGAGGGAAGTCAGCCAGATACTTGGAAGGAGAGAGAGAGAGGGAGGGAGAGAGAGAGAGAGCTTCCCTTAGTTCACAAGTTAAATTACAAAGAAGGAAAATAATCAGTCAAGCATGTAGGCTTTTTTCCCCCCCAATTCCATGTGTCAGTGTATGAGAGTAACTCATCTGATGAATGACACCCCAGACGCTTGTTTGTAGAATTTGAACTTGGCATGGTGAAGGCTCGAACATTTCTTCCTAGTTTCTGGGAGAGTGGCCACGGATGATAGAACTCGTTTCAGCCAGATGTGAGGTTACGATTGTGCAATGCAAAGCCAAGGGAGCAGGGAGCTTCTTGGGGAAGGGCCTTGATGGGAGACAGCGGCACTTTCTGCTTCAGTTTACATCCTGGATTATCTCACAGGTCAGCTCAAGCTGACAGGTCGCCTCCATCTTTGCTGCTCGCCCAGTGATTTCTGGAACTGGCGAGTTGCTCTGGGCTGGTCCAGAGCTGCTAAAATAAGCCATAAACTTTTTAAGACCGGTTCCTGTGGCCTGCCTGAGGCTTTACATGCGCTTGCTTGATGTGCAGTTGATACTGCAGATGAGGTCAGAGGGTTTTTTTTTTTTTTTTTTTGCCTCAAATTTATTTTTTCATTTTACGGTGCTGGGGCTTGAGCCCAGGTCCTTGTTTCCACCAGGCTGGCGCTTTGCCACTGAGGTACATTCCTGGCACACACAGGCATGTCTCCGTAATAATTCTAAAATGTCTTCATGGGAGAGCGACTGTCTCGTTGTGAACTGAAGGGGATAAATGCATATCGGGATAAACGCATATCGGGATAAATGCATATGAGGACTTCTCTCTCCAGTAGCATCTCGCACCACCATTTCCTGGTCCTGTTTTTAATTGTACATCCCAGGTTGATTTATTATTTTTTTCCATGCTTTTAGGGGATGTAAGAGGTGCAAGAAATTCTTTTTTTCTTTTTACCATCGTGGGGAAGTAAAAGCTATCGACTGTGTCTCAGCTCTGGTCTGATGGGGAGGGCACCCCTCTGTGTGTGAGCTCAGGAAATTGTTTCAGAGCCTTGTGTAAAATGTGGGCTAAATGGTGACAGAGCACATGTGCTTGGGCGAGCTGCAGACTCGCTACCACATTTCTGGCAGGCAGTCCGGCCCCCGATCAGGCATTTGGTTGGCAGATGCCGCCCCTCCCTCCGTGGAGAAAGGCCTCATGTTCTGGTGCGTTTGTTCTGTTTTGGAAATGGCAGGGATCTCTGCGACCCATCTGAGGAGGGACGGCAGGCGGGACTTCCTTGGAAGTTAAACAGGACGTCCCGTGTGCACGATTCAGGGCATTTGCAGCCCAAGACCCGTGTCCTGGAAACAGTCCCCTCATGGCTGGGTGTGTGTAAAGATCGGGGAAAAAAGATCATTCTGGAAGCTGGGTGGAGTTAGGAGATGTGGCTCTGGCGTGCTTTGGGGGCCGTGCATAGGGCAGGCTCCCGGGCACACGCTAATTATAACTCGGGCTTAGAATGATAGCTTTTTTTGTGATAGAGGAAAATACAGGCATTCAAGGGAAGATGGGTTTGCAGGTGCTTGTTATGTGTATGCACAGAGCTAAGCCAATTTGTCCAGTTTATAACGGACCTCCGTAGCACGGACCTCCGTAGCACTCCCGGCAGAGAGAGAGAGATGTAATGATAACTTCCTGAGGTTCACGCATCACCCGTGGCCTAGCTGATTCTCCCTGCGTCCTCACAGCAGAAGGGACACCGAGATAGTATAGACATGCGTGTACAACACCGGCCACCCGCCGCAGCTCCTTTCACGATCACAGTTCTTAGTGCAAAACGCAGGGTTTTAAGTTATCGATCAGTTGGAAAGAATAACCTTTACCGTTGGGATCTGTGGACAGTAGTTCGTAGTCAGGTTTTTGTGGCCAATTATATCCTAGGAGACAAATGGTAACTATTAGACTAGGCCTGCCTGGTGCCAATTTCTGTATAGCCAGCAAGAAAGAAGATGAAGATGTTTATAAAGGGTTTTTAAAAATGAGGGAAGAGGGCTGGGAAGGTGGCTCAGTGGTAGAGCGCTTGCCTTGCAAGCCTGAGACCCTGGGTTCAATTCCTCAGCACCATATAAGCAAAAAGAAAAAAGCCAGAAGTGGTGCTGTGGCTCAAGTGGTAGAGTGCTAGCCTTGAGCTGAAGAGCTGAGGGACAGTGCCCAGGCCCAGAGTTCAGGCCCCATAACTGGACCCAAAAAAAAAAAAAAGAAAAGGTGTTTCAAAATGGTTTTCACTGAATATTGGTCATCTCTGTTCAAAACAGAAGAAAAAAATGACATCTCCATGTGCATCAGAGCTGTGAGTGCCACAGAGAAAACTGGTTTGAGCCTAATTTGGAGCAATCAATACTAATGGCTTCTTTTCTTCTTCTTCTTCTCCTCCTTCTTAAAAAAAAAAAGCTAGGTTTTTCTTTGTTGTTTTCTTCCCCCCCAGTCCTGGGGCTTGAACTCGGGGCCTGGGCGCTGTCCCTGAGCTTTTGCTCAAGGCTAGCACTCTACCACTTGAGCCACAGCGCCACTTCCTGCTTTTTCTGTGTGTGTGGTGCTGAGGAATCGAACCCAGGGCTTCATGCACGCAAGGAAAGCACTCTGCCACAGAGCCACCTTCCCAGCCTGGATCATGTTTACGGATGCCGGTCCCATTGGGAGTGCCTTCCTTGTAAGGGTGATTGCGGAAGTCAGTCATTGGATGGCAACATAACTCTGCTGTGCGGTGCCGATCTGGTGCAGAGCTTCTGCTCATAGGAACTGGGTGAACTGTTTCCACATAAAGGGACAAGGTGGCAGACAGTAAGGGTGTGTGCATCTTGTGGCAGTCCCCCAGGGTGGAAGGAAGCTAGACAGGGAAGGAGTGTCTAGAGTGGAAAAGGCCGGGAGGTGAGCGTGGCCAAAGCTGTCTCCTCTGCTGTCCGCTCGGTAGCTGGAAGATGCGTTCTGTAAGGCGACCGTCCGCATGGTTTAAGCTCACAGTCTTGGGCCGAAACATTTCAATTCTATGACATCTTTTATCGGGACGATCCCGACTCTATTAAGGGATTATTGAAAGCTTTTCACTCATTTTTATGATAGAGAGATTTTAAGAGTGTTTGCCCAGTTGAACTGTTTTTAATTTTAGAAGATTTCAAATGACTTAATTTAAAAAAGAAAAAAAGCAACCGGAGTGATGGGAATTCTTTGGCCTAGGGCGGGGAGACTCTGATTTCGAGGCTCGACCCTCTGAGTCACGGAATGTGGTCACATTTTCTGTCTACTTAAGAATCTGGCTCACACCCCCTGCCTTCGGTATGCTGGCTGATGAAACCCTTGCTGTGAACTTTATACTGGAAATGTTAAGTGTAAAAAACATCCAGTTAACAATCAACAGTTGCTGTTAATTTTTATGATTTGTAGAGAAATGTCTCAGGAAAAAGGTTACTAAACAGTTACCGTATTGCAGGGAAGAGACCTTAAGAAACTGTGTTCTTTACTCTGAAAGCTTACCATGTATTACATCTTTATTATTGTTATTATTATTATCTTTAGGTAGTTGTACAAAGGAGTTGCCATTTAGTGATGCCATAGAAAGCATCTTGATCATTGTCACACCTTTGAACAACGTTCTTACCCCTCCCTGTCCTCCTTCATCTTTTTGTTTGTTTGTTTGATTTTGGTCTGTCCTGGGGCTTGAACTCAGGGCCTGGGCCCTGTCCCTGAGCTCTTTGTTCTCAGGGCTAGCGTTCCACCACTCTGAGCCACAGCTCTACTTCTGGTTTTTGAGTGGTTCATTGGAGATCAGAGTCTCACGGACGTTCCTTCCTGGGCTGGCTTTCAACCGAGATTCTCAGATCTCAGCCTCCTGAGTAGCTAGGATGAGAGGTGTGAGCCGCTGGTGCCCAGCTCATTGTCATAATTTTCTAGGATCTATTGGATTTTTGTCTACCTTTCCCCCTCTTCTTCTTCCTCTTTATGTACCCCTTTCCCCCGGGTCTCACTCCACCCTTTCCAGGTGTCTGCTTCTGGGTGTGTTATTTTGCTGAACACTTTGATTTTGCCTTTCTAAGGAATTATACTATTTAAGTTCTCTCTTGAATCTGCCATATTTCAGTTAATGCATTTGTACATTTTGCATATACCATCCAACATATTTGCTTACGGTTTTGTAAGCTAATATGCTGCTTTTAAATATCTTAAGTCTCATTTGAAACTGGTAAGATATTTTTGTTCTTAAAAGAGAATAGTTACTGGAGCCCTTTTGTGCAACTATTTAAAGATCAAAAAGTGCATTTAATAAAAAATCCTAAAAAAGATATAGCAAAAATAGTTAATTAAAAAAAAAGACCTCCAGGATATATTTTGTTAGGCTTAACCACTTTAATGAAGTTAATTATTTTACTTGGAATATTTTCTGTGAAGCAGTGGGACACAGGGTGAACCAATTCAACAGTGCAACTCATTAGACACTATGTTGGAAATGAACTATACAACTTGGGGGAAGGGAAGTCAGGAGGGGGAGAAAATCAGGAGAGAATGAGGGAGGGGAACACTGTTGAAAAGGAAATGTGCTCATGACCTGCCTTATGTAACTGTAACCCCTCTGTGCATCGCCTTTACAGTAATTGTTCTTAGAAACACAGTACTTTCTGTGTTGAAATTATATAATCATTTCCTAGGTTAAAAATATTTTTTTAAAGAAGGCAGATATATTTTCTTTACTGAACTGTCTTCTATTTAAATTTATTGTTGCTGGGCAGGGAAGGTGGCTCAGTGGTAGAGTGCTTGCCTTGCATGCCTGAGGCCCTGGGTTCGATTCCTCAGCACCACATAAGCAAAAAGAAAAAAGCCGGAAGTGGTGCTGTGGCTCAAGTGGTAGAGCGCTCGCCTTGAGCTGAAGAGCTGAGGGACAGTGCCCAGGCCCAGAGTTCAGGCCCCATGACCGGAACCCCCCCCAAAAAAAAGAACTTAAATTTATTGTTTCTTTATGTGTGTCAAACTTACGTTGGTATTTTTAAAAACTTGAAGGAGAATTCAATTTGTATGAAACTATTATTTATTCCTTTTTTTCTTTTTCTTTTTTCTGACCAGTCCTGGGCCTGAACTCAGGGCTTGGGTTCTGTCCCTGAATTGGTCTTTTGTCTTTTGTTCAAGGCTAGCACTCTACCACTTGAGCCACAGCTCCACTTCCTGCTTTGGGGTGGTTAATTAGAGATAAAAAATCTCACAGACTTTCTTGCTTGGGCTGGCTTTCAACTTTGATCATCCTCCATTAATGCAAGTAGTGATGGTCTCCTATTTAGGGGACACTTAAAGTCTTCTATAGAGAAGCTAGTTGATTAAATAATACCTTTGGAAGAGAGAATGTTCTAGAGGTGGACATACCCATCCACTGTGTGAAAGTCTTTCTCTTAACATTGAGATACTCTGTTGGAAGATGTATTTCTCCTCAAATTTGAATGAACCTTTAAAACAAATACCGTTAAAGGAACTTGCCATTTGATGGCTTCATCATTTGACTGTGTTCTGTCCAATCTGACGTGGCTGTTTTGGGGGTAATCCTTCGTCTGGGGGTGGGCAGATGAATAGACCCTCACGGTGCTGTGGTTTACTGGGGCTCCGGGTCACCCTAGCGAGTCAGAAAGTGGTGACCTCTCCTCATGCCTTGTCTTCTGTCTTTTCAGATAAATTACTAGTCCTAACGGTGGCAACAGAAGAGACAGATGGATTTCATCGGTTTATGCAGTCGGCCAGATATTTCAACTACACTGTGAAGGTAAAGTACGCCCTTATGCTGGAATCCGTGTCACAATTGGTTTTTTTCTGGCAATAACACCACAAGCTGTAACCCACCCAGGAAGGTGGGATTTGTCTACTCAATGGGTTTGTCTAGTTTCCAAGGGAAGCCGTAGTGTTTTTAATACCTTGCCCTGCAAACAAAGATTCCTTAGTACTTACCAATACTTTATCCAAACATGTTCTATAAATCCAGAGAACACCTGCATAAAGTATATATATTGTCTACATAGAGAATTTTGACATTCCAGAAGGCAAACACACTCTAAAGATTTGACTTTAGATTGACCTAAGCTTTGCTTTGCTTTTCCTTTCTTTCTTTCTTTTTCTTTCTTTTCTTTCTTTCTTTCTTTCTTTCTTTCTTTCTTTCTTTCTTTCTTTCTTTCTTTCTTTCTTTCTTTCTTTCTTTCTTTCTTTCTTCTTCTCTCTCCTTCCTTCCTTCCTTCCTTCCTTCCTTCTTTCCTTTCCTTTCCTTTTCTTTTCTTTCTTTCTTTCTGACTGAGTGCTTTATGGATTGTCTGCCCTGGTGCACTTCTTCGTTTCCAGATAATTGGAATGGAACTTGTAAAGTCCTTATCTTAACTTTCTGTTTGCTCAAGGTTGCTTTCCCAGCTTTATTTTTCTGTGTGTTTGTTTCATAGGAATTTGGGAACAAAGTAAAAGTTGACAAGAGTTGCAGCTAAGGAGTTGTCTGGGGGAACATTTCGCTGATAAGCAATCAGAGAGGAAACTTTGTAAAACCATTAAACTGAGCTGTTAGCAGCCTGCTGTTTTTATTTTATTTAATTACATTAAAAAATAGATCTGGCAGCTAGAGCTAGAAGAGGAGAACAAGGATGTATTTAGGTAGGACATAAAAGAGAGAAAGAGAGAGAGGGAAAAAAAGAATTAGAAGAAAAAGATATGTGCTTAGAGAAAAACTGAGTTCTGCTATTGTGAAATGTACCTAGCATTTAAAGCATTTAATAAAAATATTCAAGAGTCCAAGATTTGCCGGCAAAGATTGTGTGTGTGTGTGTGTGTGTGTGTGTGTGTGTGTGTGTGTGTGTGTGTGATGGGGCTTGGGCTTGAACTTGGGGCCTGGCCACTGTCCCTGAGTTTCTTGCTCAAGGCTGGTGCTCTATCACTTTGAGCCAACCTCCACTTCTGTTTTATTTTATGTATTTACTTTTGGTGGCTATTTATATAAATAAAAGGCTCATGGATCTTCCTGCCCAGGCTGGCCTTGACCAGTGATCCTCAGATCTTACCCTGTTGAGTAGCTAGGATTATAGGCGTGAGCCACTGGCACCCAGCTGGCAAAAAGATCTTAATATAGAATAAAGGAACATATGTCTGCCAGTCCCCAATGCCAAAAGACACCAAGCTGTGAACCAAGAGAGACTAGCAGTGTAGCTTAAACTGCGTTTCCACCATTTTTTTTTTTTTATTACACTGGTAAGTTCTAATTGAGGCGCGTGAAGAGGTTATGATTTCGAGGATGACGAAGGTGACATTTTCCTTGATGTCTCCAACACTCCCCTGGCGCGACCCGTTTTGGTTTAGCGGAAGATGGCTTCAGGCCTGAGCCAGGAGTCCGTGAGGCCAAGGGATTTCCATGCTGATTTTACAGAATTTACAGCCAGACCGAGAGAAAAAAACGGGGAGGAGGGCTGTGGGATAACCACTTCATTCATTTTCTTTCCTTTTAGTCTGAACAGATAAGGGGGGGGGAGTTTAAAAATACAGTCTTTCAGTCCAGCCGTGTGGATAAGATCCAACTTGAAACAGTCAAGGAAAAGAGAAAAAATGAGCAGTGGGCTGGGCGGGGGGCGGGGGGGGGGACCTCGCCAGGTCTTCTTGTTTTCTGGTAACATCACGATCCTGTGTGACATGACATAGTGCTGTACTGACCTTCTCTGGAGCGGTTATAATTCGAATGAAGTGTCATTGTGTGTGTAGGTCCTCGGCCAGGGCGAAGAGTGGAGAGGAGGCGGTGGGACCAACAGCATCGGAGGGGGTCAGAAGGTGAGGTTGCTGAAGGAAGCCATGCGGCACTACGCCACCCAAGAGGACCTGGTCATCTTCTTTACGGAATGGTGAGTCTGGTGGCCTTGGAGCTGGCCGGGGAGGGGGGAAGGGGAGAGAGGGGAGCTTCAGTCTGTTTTAAATTTTGCCCTGAAGATCTCACATTGATATTTGTAGAGTATGCATTCAATTTAAAAACAATTATTTTTGTGCTCTTATATGGTACCAAGGAATCGAACCTAGGGCCTCAGGCATGCTAGGCAAGCACGCTGCTGCCAAGCCGCATGCCCAGCCCTGATGATGGATTCGGTTCTTCTGTCGTCATTGATAAATTCGTTGCTCCGAAGGTTCTCATGGGGATCTTTGCGTGCGTGTCACACAAAGCATTTCTGCCAGGTTCGCCCCTTCCCTAGTCCCTTAACAGCTCCTCACGTTCAAAGGAATCATTAGGGCTTGGGAAGGTGGCGTAGTGGTAGAATGTGGCCTAGCATGCGTGAATCCCTGGGTTTGATTCCTCAGTACCACATACACAGAAAAAGCTGGAAGTGTTGCTGTGGCTCAGATGGTAGCGTGCTAGCCTTGAGCAAAAGCAGCTCAGGGACAGTGCCCGGGCCTTGAAGCTGACCCCTCCCCCCAAAAAAAAGTAAGATTAAAAACTACAGCCTGGCTGGTCACCAGTGGCTCACGCCTGTAATCCTAGCAGCTCTGAGGATCACGGTTCAAAGCCGGCCTAGGCAGGACAATCTGTGAGACTCTTATCTCCAATAAACCACCAGAAAACCGGAAGTGGTAGCTAGCCTTCAGCTGAAGAGCTGAGGGACAGTGCCCAGACCCAGAGTTCAATCCACCACCACCATCAACAACAACAACAACATCAAAAAACTACAGCCTGACATAACCAAGTGACAGAATCAAAAGTGGCTGGCTGAGCGTAATCGCAGCAGATCGTGCGTGTCTGGTACCGTGTGGCGATCGTGTGTGCCCAGCTTCTGTCGCATGCGCTTGCTCTGTCTGACTGTGGTGTAGGTGCCTGCTGTCGCAAGCCAGGCTGCTGTGGCAGGAGGGAGTGTGGGCCGGATGGGATTTCTGGGAAGGACTTCCCTGCCTTGCTTTGTCTCTCTGCTGGATCCATCCCGTAATAAATGGGTGGGTTTGAAGGAAGTCTCATGTCTCCCATCCAACAAAGATTTGCACACTAATCCTAGGTCAGACCTGTTTCAGAGAGTTTATTATAATTGAATCTGAGATGTCACGAGTGGGTGATTTCAGATGGTGACTGTGTGTGCGCGTGTATGTGTGCGCGCGTGCATGTGTCTAGCAGATTCCAGTGATGAAGAAGAAAGCTTTGGATTGGAGAGGAAGAATAAATGATTCCAGGGAAGCCTTCCATTGCTTCCTTTCCCGGCTCCCCGTAGCTTTGTACCTTGACGAGACGTGGTATGAGTCATTCATTCCTTCACTCATTTGTTCAACACACATCCGATGGTTACTTACTGTCTTGCACATTCAAGACTGACGGGAGGGACAGACGGACACAGGCCTGGAGCTAGGGATGCAGGGAGGCACAGGCCCTCTTCCCGTGAGGACTGGGGAGCAGACGCATGGTAGAGGCCGGGGGGGAAGAGAGCAGAGGCTGCTGAGAGGAAGGAGAGCTGTTTCCCAGAAGTGCGGAGGCACTGGATTTGGACGTGGCCCTGGGAGGAGGACCAGTCAGGCCCAGTTGGAAAAACAGCAGCGTTGACCCGAGGAGAGGGGAGGGGTGATAATCAACTCATCCCACTTGGCTTCAGAGCCAGGTCTTTCACGGGAGGTTATTAATACACTGCCGAGTCACTGGGCTTTTATTCTACAAGCCAGGGCCAGGCCCACCCCTGGCCTGTTGCTGTAAGATGCTCTGTGCCCGGCTCTGCTCATTTGTGTACACACCTGTGGTTGGTTTCGAACCACAGTGGCTCGACTGAGTCACACCAGATGGCCTGTCTCCTGGAAGAGGCCAGGGCAAACACTGGTCGTCCGCCGCTCTGGGGCCTCCTTGCCAGCAGTCTGAAGACTCTGCCCAGCAGTTTGCTCCAGAGAAGTTCTTGGAACCTATTTAAAACTTCTCAAGAGGCAAGAAAGTTTGTCTATGTAAAAATGATTCCCCCCCCCCCCCCCGCCACCTCTGCCCAACTTAGATAGCTACTGAAAAAAAACAACAAAACTTCACAAGGTCTCTAAAAATAATTCTCATAGGTTCTGGAGACAATTCACACCCAAGGAACACCACCAGCCTTTCCCTGAGCAGCTCCGACGCACGCTCTTCAGTGGAGATGTCACCCAGGCCTGTCACAGCGGTCTCCACCAGGCCATCAGACACTTTACAAGGGTTTTCCTTCCTGTGTCCTCGGTGTCTGTGGTCCCAGCAACCACACAGACACCAGACAGATTTCACCCAGCCTTCCATAAAGTCTTCCGCCAAGTCCTACTGCTGGCCTTGGACGAACCAGTTGAGCATTCTCGCAGTTCCTCCCCCAGAGCGCTAGGGGACGCTCTTGAGACCGGCGGAAGAGCCTCCTCTCCCCATCTGCAGAAGCGATGTGGGCTCTCTGCGGTTCTTGTTGCTGCAGGAAGGACCAGAGCAGCTCTAGAGCTCTAGCTTGGTGGGTCTTTTCACGGGGCTCAGCCCTTCGGCCTCACGTCTCCCGATACAGTCCCCCACTAACGCTGGACTCAGGTCCTCGGCCCCAGTATGAATTCATTATTCCAATCAGTCGTCGGGAGGGAAAGGCTGGTGTTCAAACCGGGCCGAGGAAACGAGTTGCACGAAGAAGACAAATAGAAACTTGTTGGGTTTCTCAGAAGTCAGATTCATTCAGTTTTGCTTTTTTGGTGCTTGGAAAATTGGTCTGAGGTTTCAGAATGGTTTTACACATATTTAAGGTTTACTTTGAAACACATGTGCCTCTGGCTAAAAATACATTTTTAGAATTGAATCGGTAAAAAACTCGAAACTTCTCGATTCAAAACAGCCTCTCCTTTAAAATAGTGGTCTCTGTTTTGCTCACGCTGTTGAGTGTTTGCAGTGAGGCAGGTGTTGTTGTTTTTGATTTAGTTTTTATAATTATTTCATGGCCCATATCTCTATCGTTTCGCGACATAGTTTTGACATTTTATCTCAGAAGTAAGTGGTTATGGAAAATAACATTAGGAGTCTCATGGCAAAAAATCTTTCCTTTGGAATTCATTGGCTAATGTATAGCGAACACTCAAATCCATTACAATTCCTATAACGTAAGTTGGGTGGGGGGAGGTTTTGGCTATGCTCTGAATAAATAGTTGGCAATAATCCTTTGTTGGTGTGTGTGTGTGTGTTTGTGTGTGTGTGCCAGTCCTGGAGTTTGAGCTCAGGCTCTGGGGCTGTCCCTGAGCTTTTCCACTCAGCACTAGTATCTCTACCACTTGAGCCACACCTCCACTTCTGGCTTTTTGGTGGTTCATTGGAGGTAAGAGTCTCATAGACTTTCCTGCCTGGGCTGGCTTTGAACTGAGATCCTCAGATCTTACTGTCTCCTGAGTAGCTAGGATGACAGGCGTGAGCCACTTGTGCCCAGCTTTAGATTCTGATATGTATCCGAGATCTCTTTTCCTGGTTTGTGTGCCTAAAAATGTTTGGGTATTTAAAATCTTGGGTTTTTTTCCCCCTCTGTCAAACAGTTTTGATGTCATATTTGCCGGTGGCCCCGAGGAAGTGCTCAAGAAGTTCCAAAAGTCCAACCACAAAGTCGTCTTCGCGGCCGATGGAATTCTGTGGCCAGACAAGAGACTGTCAGACAAGTACCCCGTGGTGCACATCGGGAAGCGGTACCTCAACGCCGGAGGTGGGTTCCGTGTTCATGCCTGCCTGGCAAATCATAAACGGGCACTGAATGACTGTGGTTTTTAAGTAACAGTTGTTCATGAAGTTGTCAATACTTTGTCAGCTTTGCTTGCCTCCTCACGCAAGGCCCGCACCCCGCCGCTCCGAGCCGCGGCTCCGCCTCTGACTTTTTTTCTTTTGGTAGTTAATTGGAGATGAGAGTCTCATGGACTTTCCTACCCTGGCTGATTTTTGAATCTGCATCCTCAGATGGCGGCCCTCCTGGGTAGCTAGGGTGACAGATGTGAAGGCACCGGTGCCCGGCCAAAGAAAGTCTTGCTTTTAATCTGTAATGAAGCCATTTCCCAGAACCCGTGCCCTGGCAATTGCGCATGATATCAGGAATCCAACTCCACGGTCTCTCTGGAAACTCGCAGCATGGACGCTGGATTCCAGTGACAGGAAGTGGCGCTGTGGCCCAAGTGGTAGAGCTGAAGAGCTCAGGGACAGCACCCAGGACCAGAGTTCAGCCCCAAGACCAACCAAAAACAACAAAAAAAAGTATATCCATGTTCATGTGCTCAGCTTGGCTGTGTCCCTGTGTTTCCTGCACAGCTGGGATTCCAGGCATGAACCACAGTGCCCAGCTTGGTTATGAGACGCCATCAGACTTTTTCTGCCCAGGCTGTCTGGGGACCACACTCCTGCCTGATCTCTTCCTTCCCGAGTGGCTGGGATTTCAGGTGTGAGCTGCGCACCAGGCCCAGCTCTAGAAAGCTGATTTTTCAAGGGAATGTAGCAGTCACATCTAGGGTAGGTTTTCCTTTATTAGTTTTCCTTCCAAGACCTGATATATAAATGTAGTGACATCGCGTTGTCTTAGTTCATCTAGATAGTGACGTGTCCGCTCAGATAGGTGAAGTCCACGTCCCTCACAGCGCTAGGGAACCAGCGGAATCTGGGCGGGCGCTGCCGTGGTGAGCCGGGGGGGAGGCGTGCTGCGTGTGCCCCAGCATCGTGCGTGCCCTGCAGCGTAGGCTACGGGAATTCTCTGAGATGATTTAGACACACGTTGGAAAACGTGAGTCTGTCCAAGTGGATGGGTGCCATATTAAGAACGACTGAAGGAGTTATGAATTATTTTTGTAAAAAGCCACGATGTAGTGTTTATTAGAAAAAATGTAAATGATGTGGTATCGCATTCTATACTGTGGGGATGCACGTCATTGCTTTTTATTGATTTAGTGACAATTTGGTTTAATGAAAAGGATAAAGCGTTGGGTAAAAAATGTAACTTAAAGGGTTGGGGAGGGGGTTGGGAAGGTGGCTCGGTGGGAGAGCGCTTGCCTTGCATGCATGAGGCCCTGGGTTCCATTCCTCAGCACCACATAAACAGAAAAAGCCTGAAGTGGCGCTGTGGCTCAAGTGGTAGAGTGAGCTAAAGCCTTGAGCTGAAGAGCTAAGGGACAGCGTCCAGGCCCAGAGTTCAGGACCCATGACCGGCAAAAACAACAACAACAAAAACAAAGCAAAACAAAACAAAGGGTTGGGGAGAAAATGGTGGAGAAATGGTGATATTGGCTAAGAAGTACTGTGCTCGTAACCTGACTTAAGGAATTGTAACCCCTCTTCTACCATTACTTAATAATAGACAGACAGATAGAATTTACATATAGAGCCGGGCGCTGGTGGCTCACGCCTGTCATCCTAGCTACTCAGGAGGCTGACATCTGAGGATCGAGGTTCAAAGCCAGCCCGGGCAGGAGAGACAGTGAGACTCCTATCTCTAATAAACCACCAGAAAACCGGAAGTGGCGCTGTAGCTCAAATGGTAGAGCGCTCGCCTTGAGCTGAAGAGCTGAGGGACAGCGCCCAGGCCCAGAGTTCAAGCCCCACGACCAACAAAAAAAAAAGAATTTACATATAGAAACAGAAAGGGTAAGAGCAAACATGATTATTGAAAACCAGTCATATAAACCACTGGAAAGTGCCGTGGGTTACTACTTAACCATATTTTGTCGAGATGACTATTCTGGGTATGAAAGATGGTCTTTTAGTACGCGAGGGTTTCTTAAACTTGTGGAGAAGGCGGCAAGAGGAGCCCAGGTGAATGGCTTCTGTCACGTTTTTGTTTCTGTTGGTTTGCTCAGGATGGCAAGTCCTATTCCCCGACCTGTTTCCTTTCCTCCCTTCGTTCCTCTGAGGAAACCTGAAGCGTGAAGGTTACAGAGGGAAAATGAGGTTTCCCGTCGGCGGTCCGGGGACCCCGGGCCCCTCTGTATACGCCGGGCCCTCGGTGGAACACGGTGGCTTGGCCACGCTCCTGACATGCCGGGGCCGGGGCTGGCAGAGCCGGCCCTGTCGCTCTGTTTTTCTAGACAGACGCTCTTGGCAGGTCAGGCTCTTGGGCTGGGAAGCCGAGGGGAGCAAGCCAACTTGAGATTTCCTTTTACAGACTATGACACACAAATCCAAGCCAGAAAAGGGTTTATTTAGCAGGCGCGGTCATGGAAAAAAAATGCCCTCAAATGTCTTGGGTATAAAATGTCTTTGTGATTTTTTTTTTTTTTTGTCCTCATTGACAAATCCAACGTTCCTGTGATCGCTGCTGGCGCTGAGATGAAAGGTGGCCTCCTCCCAGCGATGCCTTCAAACGAGCCTTTGCGGAGGCCCAGAGGAGGGTCTTCTGCCTGACTCCCTTCTCTCCCTCCCGGCCAGCCATTTTCCCCTGGCAGCCTTGAAGGAAAATCACAGTTCCCCACTCTGTGTCAGTTTGCTTTTGGAATGCTGTTTTTTAAAAAAGGAGCCTGGGTATTTCCTTTTGCCGTTGGTAGTCACCCTTATTTCTCTTGGAGCAGCTATGTGATATGTATGGGATACATATCTGTATGGCCTATTAACACGTTCATATGTGCATGTGTGTGTGTGTGTGCGCCAAGGATACTCGGTGGCATTCCTTTGGGGGTGAGCTGTGCCGAGTCCTCCCGGTGTTGCAGCGTGGGTCAGCTGCTGGGTGGAATTCTGTGGGCGCCCGGTGTGTGGGTCCGTGGGTGCTGACTCGCGTGCTGTCTCCTTGCCTGGCAGGGTTCATGGGCTACGCTCCGTACATCAGCCGCATGGTGGCACACTGGAGCCTGCAGGACAACGACGATGACCAGCTCTTCTACACCAAGCTGTACATTGACGCTGGGAAAAGGGTAGGTGGAGGCTTGTGCCCGCCCGCTCTCCCTCCATCCCTCCCGCCTTCCCTCCCTCCTCCCTCCCTCCCGGCAGCCAGGCCATTGGCCCTCTGGATCTTGTCTGGGTCTGAGGTCTCTACAGAGTTGCATGGAGCAGGTGTTGACATGGCGTGGGAGAAGAAGGGACCCCCCCCCCCCAGCATCCTGTGCCTCTCTGTCTGGAGCTGGGTTAGGCCCCGCAGCATATTCTTGCGGCCTGGAGGTTTTAAAGACACCGTCAAGTCCCAAGCACTAGAAAATGATTTCCCTGAGATTTTTTTGGAACGTAGAGCTTTTCGTTTATGAAGGCATGAAGCGTCAGAAACGACACCCTTTTTTTTGTAATGTTACATCTGAAAGGACTTGAAAGTAAGGCCAGCAGGAAGACCCTTTGTTTCCCTTTTTAAAGAACTGAGCACATGGTAATAGTAGGAGTAGTCTCACTGTGGTAAGTGCATAGGTGTTTACAGTGTGTATCCACGTACATACTCATGGATTCATGATGGATAGATAGAGGATAGATAAATGATGGCTGGTAGATGGTGGGTAGAGTATAGACATAGAACACCGATGGTGGGTAATGATAGATGGCAGGCACGTTAGAAGGTAGATGGTGATCGCAGACGATGATAGAGGATGATGGATAGATGATGGATGATAGGTATGGATGATAGATAGATGGATGGATGGATGGATGGATGGATGGATGGATGGATGGATGGATGGATGGATGAAAACCACCAAATGTTTGGCAGAGGGAGGAGGGCTGAGTTTCCTCAGGAGACAGCCCTTTAGTGTTAAAGTTGCCTGCACTGTTGCTGAGGAAGGGGCCTGCCCCGTGCCCCGTGCCCGGTGTGCTAGGAGTCGGCATTGTGCCCAGCAGGCCGCCGGGTCCCGAGGCCTCCCGCCCGTGTCCAGGAAGTGGAGAAAAGGGATCTGCAGTTGGGGAATGTTTTTTTCATATGTAATAATTTCTGTAATGCAGTCTCCATTCCTTTCTAGGAAGCCCTCAACATGACATTGGACCACAAGTGCAAAATCTTCCAGACCCTAAACGGAGCTGTAGGTATGCAGGCTGCTTATCTGTCCCAGTGACCTTCTCCTTACCAGACCCCATTTGGGTGGCAAGAGCTACGGCGTGCGGTGTATGCGTTATAACCCTTCAAGAGCTACGGCGTGCAGTGCATGCGTTATAACCCTTCAAGAGCTATGGAGTGCAGTGTATGCGTTATAACCCTTCAAGAGCTATGGAGTGCAGTGCATGCGTTATAACCCTTCAAGAGCTACCGTGTGCAGTGCATGCGTTATAACCCTTCAAGAGCTATGGAGTGCAGTGTATGCGTTATAACCCTTCAAGAGCTACCATGTGCAGTATATGTGTTATAACCGTTCAAGAGCTACAGCATGCAGTATATGCGTTATAACCATTCAAGAGCTACCATTCAAGAGCTACGGTGTGCAGTGTATACATTATAACCGTTCAAGAGCTACGGTGTGCAGTATATGCGTTATAACCCTTCAAGAGCTACCATTCAAGAGCTACGGTGTGCAGTGTATACTTTATAACCGTTCAAGAGCTACGGTGTGCAGTATATGCGTTATAACCCTTCAAGAGCTACGGTGTGCGGTATATGTGTTAGAACTGTTCAAGCATACTGGACAGATTGAGCTCGGTGTATTTCACCGGTTCAGTTAAAAATGTCTTCCTGAGACTAGTGTTGACAAAGAGATGCTTCCGAACCTGGTAACTTACAACTAGATAATCTCTTTATTTTCCGGGGGGGATGGTAGGTATGTGTTATCCTTAATTGCCCATCCTTCTGTTAAATTCTGGGCAATTGGGAACTCCCTGAGAGAATTACAGTAGCCTCTTACGACTCAGGAACTATACAGATAGGTTAGAAAAAGGGAGAAAAAGAGAGGGAGAGAGAGAGAAGAAGGAAGGGAGGAGAGAGAGAGAACACACTGTGTGTGTGTGTGTGTGTGTGTGTGTGTGTGTGTGTGTGTGTGTGTGTGTAAACCGCCCTGGTGGATTTAGGCCAGGGGGATTTAGGTGATGTGTTTAGGTGGGGCAGTGCCGGTGTCTGCTCTAGAATCTTCTGCCTTGAGCAGGCTGAGCTCCGTGGTAGGTTGGGCACCGGGAGCCCTGTATCTCTGGGGGATTTTTGTGACCACACAGAAGCACTTGAGCAGACAGACCTCGGTTCCCCCATGACCAAAACTTGTTTTCTCTTCTGAACCCAGATGAAGTGGTTTTGAAATTTGAGAACGGCAAGACACGAGTCAAAAACACGTTCTACGAAACGCTGCCGGTGGTGATCAACGGGAACGGGCCCACTAGTGTGAGTCCCCGCCCCCCTTCCCTGCCCACCCCCCTTCCCTGCCCACCCCCATCAACGGGAACGGCCCTAATAGTGTGAGTCCCCGCCCCCCCTTCCCTGCCCGCCCCCCTTCCCTGCCCACACCCCCCTTCCCTGCCCACACCCCCCTTCCCTGCCCGCCCCCCTTCCCTGCCCGCCCCCCTTCCCTGCCCGCCCCCCTTCCCTGCCCGCCCCCCCTTCCCTGCCCGCCCCCCTTCCCTGCCCACACCCCCCTTCCCTGCCCGCCCCCCTTCCCTGCCCGCCCCCCTTCCCTGCCCACACCCCCCTTCCCTGCCCGCCCCCCTTCCCTGCCCGCCCCCCTTCCCTGCCCACACCCCCCTTCCCTGCCCGCCCCCCTTCCCTGCCCGCCCCCCTTCCCTGCCCGCCCCCATCAACGGGAACGGCCCTAATAGTGTGAGTCCCCGCCCCCCCTTCCCTGCCCGCCCCCATCAATGGGAACGGGCCCACTAGTGTGAGTCCCCGCCCCCCCCTTCCCTGCCCGCCCCCCTTCCCTGCCCGCCCCCCTTCCCTGCCCGCCCCCCCTTCCCTGCCCGCCCCCCCTTCCCTGCCCGCGCCCCTTCCCTGCCCACCCCCCCCTTCCCTGCCCACACCCCCCTTCCCTGCCCGCCCCCCTTCCCTGCCCGCCCCCCTTCCCTGCCCGCCCCCATCAACGGGAACGGCCCTAATAGTGTGAGTCCCCGCCCCCCCTTCCCTGCCCGCCCCCATCAATGGGAACGGGCCCACTAGTGTGAGTCCCCGCCCCCCCCTTCCCTGCCCGCCCCCCCTTCCCTGCCCGCCCCCCTTCCCTGCCCGCCCCCCTTCCCTGCCCGCCCCCCTTCCCTGCCCGCCCCCCCTTCCCTGCCCGCGCCCCTTCCCTGCCCACCCCCCCCCTTCCCTGCCCACACCCCCCTTCCCTGCCCGCCCCCCTTCCCTGCCCGCCCCCCTTCCCTGCCCGCCCCCATCAACGGGAACGGCCCTAATAGTGTGAGTCCCCGCCCCCCCTTCCCTGCCCGCCCCCATCAATGGGAACGGGCCCACTAGTGTGAGTCCCCGCCCCCCCCTTCCCTGCCCGCCCCCCCTTCCCTGCCCGCCCCCCTTCCCTGCCCGCCCCCCCTTCCCTGCCCGCCCCCCCCTTCCCTGCCCGCCCCCCCTTCCCTGCCCGCGCTCCTTCCCTGCCCACCCCCCCCCTTCCCTGCCCGCCCCCCCTTCCCTGCCCGCCCCCCTTCCCTGCCCGCCCCCCTTCCCGCCCCCCTTCCCTGCCCGCCCCCCTTCCCTGCCCACCCCCCCTTCCCTGCCCACCCCCCCTTCCCTGCCCGCCCCCCTTCCCTGCCCGCCCCCCTTCCCTGCCCACACCCCCTTCCCTGCCCACACCCCCCTTCCCTGCCCGCCCCCCCTTCCCTGCCCGCCCCCCCTTCCCTGCCCGCCCCCCCTTCCCTGCCCGCCCCCCCTTCCCTGCCCGCCCCCCTTCCCTGCCCACACCCCCCTTCCCTGCCCACACCCCCCTTCCCTGCCCACACCCCCCTTCCCTGCCCGCCCCCCCTTCCCTGCCCGCCCCCCCTTCCCTGCCTGCCCCCCTTCCCTGCCCACACCCCCCTTCCCTGCCCGCCCCCCCTTCCCTGCCCGCCCCCCTTCCCTGCCCGCCCCCCAGAACGCGAGCCTCAGAGTGCAGGCCCCATGCCCCTGTACATGGCCTTGTCTCTTCATATATGTAATTATTCTCTCATATTTTGAATGTCTCTGAACCGGTTTTGTTTTGGTGTGAACCATCAGCCATCTTTTCCACGGTCCGTCACCTGGTTTTGTGTGAATGACACATACTGAAGAGATTTCCGCGCCAGAATGCTGTGATTCACACCTCAGTGTCAGTTACTTAGCGGGAAGGAAGGAAAAAAGAGAAGGAAGAAAAGAAGGGAGGGAGGGGAGGAGAGGAAGAAATGGAAGGGAAAGGAGAGGGAAGGAAGGAAAAAAGGAAAGAAAAAGAGGAGGAGTGAAGGAAGAAGGAAGGGAGGACGTGTGGGAAGAGGGAAGACAGGAGCAGGGAGCGAGGCAGGAAGGTTTCATGAAGACAGGCCGATGAGGAAAGGACTGTCTGGAAGCTTCTTTGCCAGTGGAGATGACCCAGGGCTTGGAAACACGTCGGTGTAATGGAGGCAGTCCACGCTGGGAAATGCCCTGAAACAGTGACCTGACCACATCCACAGCCCCAGGCGGAATGAGGAAAACAGCCAGCGGCCCATGGCTCACGCCTGTCAGCCTAGCTGCTCAGGAGCTGAGATCTGAGGATCGAGGTTCAAAGCCAGCCCAGGCAGGAAAGTCCACGAGACTCTGATCTCCCATAAACCACTCAGAAAACTGAAAGTGGCGCTGTGGCTCAAGTGGTAGAGCACTTGCCTTGAGCTGAATAACTGAGGGACAGCGTCCAGGCCCAGAGTTCAAGACCCATGACCGACAAACAAAAAAAAGACCAAAAAAAAACCCCACCCAAAACAGCTGTTGACAGGGCGGCTGTGTGGAGAGACCCCGGGAGTGGCTCCCACAAAGGCATGGCAGGAGCCCTCCCGACATCTCCGAAGCAGAAGGTGTTAAATGCCGGGACTGGAAAGATCTAAAGATGGGGAGTAATTCCTTTTCGTACTCTGACCTCTCAGAGCTGTTGATCACTTGCGCGTTCCCGGACGGGATTGCAGTGTGCTGATGAATAATGCATGGTAGACGCATTAAGTTTTTATGAGATGGCAGAGATGGAAAATGTGCAGGTCTGTTGGCCTTTCCAGGCGATGAGGATGTTACCTATGGTCAGGACCCAGAGGCGATTGACTTCCTTTAAAACATTCTTTGCACCAGGCGCCGGTGGCCCGTTATCCTAGCTACTCAGGAGGTTGGGGGTTGAGATTCGAAGCCAGCCTGGGCACCAAAGTCCATGGGACTCTTATCTCCACTGAACCACCAGAAAACTAGAAGTGGCACTGTGGCTCAAAATAGTAGCATGCTAGCCTTGAGCGGAAAAAGTTCAGGAACAGTGAGTGTCTAGGTCCTGAATTCAAGTCCTGTGACTGACCAAAAGGGGAAAAAAAAATCTTTCCTGTGATATATTAAACTATGCATTCCATGCTTATATTTTCCTTTTTGGGGGGTGGGGAGGGGCTGGTTAATTGGAGCTAAGAGTGTCAGGGACTTTCCTGCCCAGGCTGGCCGTCAGACCTTGATCCTCAGATCTCAGCCTCTTCAGCCTGGCGAGTTCCTCATTTCTAATGGCCTAGTTTCCAGGAAGAGCTTGGTGCCTGTGTGTGTGTTTTGGTGATACAGTTGGCCAGCACTCTGTTGAGTCAAACGTTGGTGAATGGTCTCATTGTCGCATCTAGAGTCTGTGCCTTAGAAGACGTTTGTCTTCCTGCTGCTTTACTCTTCCCGTGGCTCATCTTGGCGGGGGTAGGATGGGCCACTCGCGTATTTAGAAGGGTGTTTGTTGGGTTTGTCTATAGTCTTTCTCAGCATTATTCATTGTATTGAATGAAAGGGCCTTCATGATGTGGAGCACACGTTTTGGCATTTCTACCTGCAGCTCATCCTTCTCAACAAGACAGGCTTCTGAAGAAACACTGTTCAGGGCTCCCCTCCAGGTGACACTTAGAATCCCCGAGGGTGTGTACACGTGCCAAAACGTGCCCCGAAGGGGTGTCAGGAGTTCATCCAATGCAAATATGCTGGCGATAAGGACTAACTGTGCTCTGACTCTGCTCGTCTTCCAGATTCTCCTGAATTACTTTGGGAACTACGTGCCCAACTCCTGGACGCAGGACAGCGGCTGCACCGTCTGTGACTTGGACACTGTCGATCTGTCTGCGGCGGACGTGAGTGGAATTGATCCTGTGTGAGCGATTCACGGGTGGGGTACAAAGACCTCAGCGTTCCCGCTTTGTGTAGTAGATACATCGGTTTATACCTGGAAAACCCAGTGGTTCCGAAAACTGCCGGCTTTGTGTGTTTCCAGAGCTGTTTATAAAGGGAAAAAAGTGAACCCCCAAAAGCCGCGCTGTTCGCATTTAGTCGCCGAGGGTGCTGGGGTGTTGTGGGGTTACTTTGGTCTCTTGGTTTGGTAAGGCAGGGCGGAAATGGTACAGCGCTCCACCGTCCGCCAGAGGATGTCTAGTGCTACCTGTTCATCTGAGGATGTAGTCGATGGTAGTGTGGAGTTGCATCTGTAAGAAAGGCTCTGGGTGCGTCAGGTGCTCAGGGTGCTGAATGCCAGCGGTCTCTGTTTGCTCAGTTGGCCGAGGAGAGCTCTTGAAGTACTCAGGCGGATGACTGGCTCAGTCAAGGGCGAGCAGGTATGGATTATTGGAGTAGGATTGAGGAAGTGGGAAATATAACCAGCATCCTGACAAGCACTCCTGCTGAGCGCCTTGTGTCCGCCACAAGCCACGCACATCGACGGGTGATGTGTCTACATGCATTAACATACATACTCACAGGCATATAACATAGCTACACATACCTAATACATCCACACAGCCGCCTCTACTAGAGCTGTACATATGCAGTATAGCCACATGTACGCATGTACTGTACCAACACCTACACATGTAACATACCTACACACAGGCACGCAACGTCTACACACATGTATGTAATGTATCTGCACATGCATATGCAATATGTCTACACATCCCCATGCAATGTGACATCTACACACAGACATGTAATCTATACCTGCACACACATCATATATGTCTGTAAGTAGATATGCAATGCATATCTATATACATACAGTACGTATATAAGTAGGTAATGTATAGCTATACGTGTATATGTAATGCATATCCATATAAGATATCTAATGTAAACCTAGCCATACTTGTGTAATATATCTACACATTCATATGTATACATATGTAACATAATATGTACATGTACTGTGTATATGTAATACATATGTAATGTAATATGTACACATAACGTATATGTAATGTCTATACATGGATATATGGTGTCTACCTGTACACTCACATAGGATATTTACCTATACCTGGGTGTGTAATATAGGCATATGTAATACGTATCTCTACATAGACAGTTCTGGCTGTCGTGTATCGTTAGTGCTTCGAGGGTAAAAGCAGTAGAGGTATTTCTTTATTATTCGTTCACTTGTTTGTGGCACCTTGTTCTGTCACCCATCATGGCAGTTTTAGAAATCCTCCTTTGCCCCATTTTTCCCTGCTGCTTGCTCTGGAAGCAGTACGCCTGAGCATGTGGAGGCTAAGGAGTGGGTTTTTTTTTGTTGTTTTTTTGTTTTGTCAGTCGTGGGGCTTGAACTCTGGGCCTGGGCGCTGTCCCTCAGCTCTTCAGCTCAAGGTGAGCACTCTATCCCTTGAGCCACAGCGCCACTTCCGGCTTTTTCCACTTCTGTGGTGCTGAGGAATGGAACCCTGAGCCTCACGCACTCTACCCCCAAGCCACCTTCCCAGCTCCTGAAGAGCAGTTTTGCCATGACGGCAGAGTTTCACCCTGGATTTATGGATTACCTGCAGCATGTCCAACTAGGAGAAGCCGTGCAGTCATTCTGGGAGATAATTCTGGAAGCTTCCTGGTGTAGTTCCTCGCCCCGTGGCTCCTGGCTCCAGCCTTTTGTGTTCCTCCCGGGTTCCACCGGGAGGAGGAGCAGCAGCAGCTTGCCCTTGCTCAGCCAGGGCTTCTGGACGGAGCCCCAGGTTACTTGAAAGTTAGGCTTGCTGGCCAGTCTCTCACATAACAAGCAGAATGTTTCCTCTGCGGAAGGGCGCCAGGCTGTTTCTGAATGGAGAGTTTGGGGAGCGCGTCTTGATCTGTTTTGCAGAGAGGAGCGTTGTCCTCGGCCGGGAAGACACTCCTGTTTCATCTGCTGTTGCTTTTTTTTCTTTTTAGGCGTGTTCTACAAAGGTGGGGCAGTGCAGGCAGTTGTAAACGTTCAAAGGTTTTTTCTTTTCACTTAGGAGTAAATCACTTGATTCTTAAGCTGCTTTGTCTATAGCCTGTCAAAACGTGGTAGAAAGGGAACAGCTCTTTCCTAAATGCACGGTGAAATTTCTGGGCTTTATGTATTTAGAAACCTGGTGGAAGAAGGCTGTTCAATGTCCTCTTTCTCCTTTTTTTCCTCTTCTTCTTCCTCTGTTTCTCCTCCTCTTCCTCTCCTGTTCTTCCTCTTCCTCCATCTCCTCTCCTCTTTCTCTTCTTCCCCTCCTGCTCTTCCTCCTCCTCCTCCTCCTCCATTTTTCCTCCTCCACAGCCTCTCTTCCCTCTTCTCCTCTTTGTGGTGCTGGAGATCTAACTCGGGTCTCTCTCCAGCTAGGCCTGGGCTCTCATTGAGGGCGGGCCGAGCAGAGACCTCACCCTAACACCCTCCTTTCTCAGATGCTGTTTTCAAAATAGAGCTCTAATTGTTGTTGTTTGCTTTGAGGGGTATCAATGGAAACCCTAACTGGAGGCTCGGCTGGTCTTTGAAGAGCCTGCATACAATAGAGTAGGCTCTTTTCCCTGTTAAGCCTGAGGCAACAACAAGAAAGGAAGTAATGAAATCTCCTTGACAGTGGCCTAACTCCACTGTTGAGGAGCTGAAGTTCTAGTATTCTTCCCTGCCGTACTGATTAAGATCTTAACAGAACGGTGGAAGGGCACACAAAGGATGACCCCCATTGTGTTTGTTCTGAAACAAGGTGTTGCCGAATGTGACCTTAGGCGTTTTTATTGAGCAACCAACGCCTTTCCTACCTCGATTCCTGGACCTGTTGTTGACGCTGGATTACCCCAAAGAAGCACTGAAGCTCTTCATTCATAACAAAGTAAGTGTGTTCCAGGGGACAGCTCCTTGGGGTCTTTTGGGTGGGAGGAACTGCTACTTGCGTTTTTTTTTTTTAAAGCCCACCGTCTAAATTCAGCATATGGTATTCAGAGTCATTTTTCCCTTTGAGTTAGGAATACACACATACACACACACACACACATAAATAAAAACACACGTATATCTACCAAGAACCCCCTTGTAGAAGTAGGTTGTAAAGTGCTTTTGAGGTATCTTCTGTTTTAAGTATTGATCGCACACATCTCAGAGTCCGAGTGTGATTTCAGGTGGTAACTGGTTGAGCATGCTCTCCTTTCTGTAAGGGAAGGAGCGTGTGACTCGTGGAATGCCCAGGCTGCGAGGGGAAGCCCTCTCCCATCTCATCTCACTGTCTTTTCTCTAACATGCAGTGTTTTTCGTTGTGCGTTACAGGAAGTGTATCATGAGAAGGAGATCAAGGTGTTTTATGACAAAGCTAAACATGAGATCGGCACCATAAAAATAGTAGGGCCAGAAGAAAAATTAAGCCAAGCGGAAGCCAGAAACATGGGAATGTATGTTTGAATACACTTATACTGAATGAGTCGCTAAATGTTTCTTCTAGAAGAAGCTTCAAGGAGGGGAAGAAATCAAATCTTTTTGTCTCTCAAATGAGTATATTAAATTGGGGAGTTGACTGTTTGCTCTGTGTGTGTGTGTGAAGCCACAGCAAGAGCTGTGAATAATTAATCATTAATTTTTCCTGTCTGGGGCCGGTTTGATGGTGTGTCCGCAAGACAGACACTATTCCCCAAAACCAGACCCTACAGGGCCCCTCGGAAGCAGGCAGTGGAGAAGAACTTCTCTTAGAAAGAATGCAATGCAGACCAGGTTTAAGAACTACTGGTATGCCAAGTATTCACATAACATCTCCACAAATCCCTGGAAACTGAGTCGTTGGAGACTCAAGATTCCATCCCGTGAAAGATGTATATTTGTGTAAAATGGCTCAGAAAAGAAGGTGTGCACTGGGATAAGTTACTCTTCACTCTGAGATCACTGCATGCTGAACTGCAAACCACCGTGGCGAGCAGATGTTTTCATGTGCTAAAAGACTTAAATAGCTTAACACACACTCCACATACTGCCCCCCCCCCCCCCCCGATTTTAGTGAACATCTGTGTCTGTTCGTTGATGGTTTTGGAATTTAGGATATTTATTTTGATGGAAAAAGCCTTAGGGAAGCCTTAGGTGATATGCCAGTTTTATGTTAGTTTTTTCAAACAGGAGATGTTTATTTTAAGTAATTCCTTATCATTGTTTCTTCCTGTGGCCAGGGATTTCTGTCGCCAAGATGAAAAGTGCAATTACTACTTTAGTGTGGATGCCGACGTGGTTTTGACCAATCCAAGGACTCTCAAAATCTTGATTGAGCAAAACAGGTAATAAGACTTGATAGCAGCTGATTTTACTGAGATAACAATTTATCCAATATATCCACATCTCTGTGGATATATTCTGTCTGTGCAAATGGGGTTATTTTCTACATCTTATACTCTTCCATTTCTAATAAATTCCTTTTTATTCAATAAATTACTTTTCATTAAAGTAATAAAGTATACTTTTTATTAACGTTACTTTTTAAATAGATCACTTTTCATGAATAAACCCCGTGATAGGAATAGTTACCGTTCATTAACGTCACACACGTGTGTCTGTGATATTCCATTTGACTTGTTTCTACTTAACGCTAGATGGAATTTCCCTATCCTCAGACTAGGGAAATGTACAATTGTTTTATTCTCAGGTGACACAGTGAATGTAGGATTTCCTAACACGTAAGGCCTATGAGTTCCTACAGAGAGAGTTGTAGTTTTTACACTCTGAAGGGAAAGTAAGAATCCAGAGGTCACATTCCACAGCCAAAGAGTGGTAATTTCACCTACTCTTAACTTGATGGTCCTTGGTACTTCCTGCTTTCACTGTAATGGATTGATTGAGAACGGCGCCTGTCTGTCCCCGCTAACAATGATGTTCCTCTCTGTCTGTGAATCCTCCCGCGGCTGCCGCTCCCGACGGCTCATCTCCTCAGAGTGAGTATCCTTCCAAGCGCATTCCATGAACCATTGTTCCTCACAGCAGACAGGCTGAATGCTGGGATAACGGTTTTTACTGAGCTAAGGGAAGTGCGTAGGGGATCTGTTTGGCCACATTCCATCCTGTTACATGTCCCTGGGGGGCTGCCAGTTTGAAAACTTAGTTCTCCTAAATCTCAGGCTTTGCAAGATCTGTCCACACCTGCATGTCACGGTCTCTCTACGCATGCGTGCGTATCTGTTTGCGTTAACCAGCTACAGATTTCAAGCAGTTTTCCACAGCATATCAAAAAGGATTTGGTTGTTTGGCAAGGATGAGCAGGTGGGGTACTCTAGGAATTACTGAGTGAAGGGCAGCTTGCAACTCCAGGAGAATTCAGTAGTACTTTCTTGAATTTATTTGACTGAGGTGCAGTCATTTGCAGTGCACAACATATTTCGGTGTTTTTGTAACATGTTGGTGGGTACATAATAGTTACTTTACTGGGCTAATTAGTGAATTCATACCAGGTGATTAAAATAGACTATTCTTAATACTGATCTAATGTTTAAATCTTTGGGAAATAAAGTTTCCTTCACAATGAACTCAGCTTGTTGGGTCCTGGGTTCTTGAAAGTTCCGTGGCTCACTGCCTTTTGTTGAAGTCTTGGGTTCATGCACTTGCTACATTCTTGCTTCTGTACGGAAGTCTGTCCTTTCCATAAGAACTCTGCACATAGCAAAAGGTGGTGAATATGGAAGGCTGAAGTCACGGACAGGGAATTAGTATCTATGTGCATTAATAATGCCTCTGCGGGCACTAATTTAAATACACAACAAGACAGGGTGGCTTCCTCTTCGCTTACTCCTGGTGTGACATGTTACATAGACTGGATAAATTATAAGCAGTAGTTTATTTTGTGCATAGCCTGGTGCGCGCAGGTACAAAACCCGACACAGCTTCAGGGGCTTCTTTCTGCTTTTCAACAGGCTGGTAAGACAGCCTGGAACAGGGAGGGAGGGAAGAGGAGTAGGAGAAAGAAAAGGAAGGGAGGGAGGGACAGCTGGAGGGAGGGAGGAGTGAAGGAAGGAAAGAAGGAAGGAACGAGGAAGGAAAGGAAGGAAGGAAGGGAAAAAATAAAGAGGATCAAACCATTTCCTTTTATAACAAGCTTTGCCCGAGTTAAGGACCTTAGTCCGTTTTTCTTGTTGTTGGTTAGTTTTCATTGTGGTTTGTTAGTACTGGACTCAGGGCCCAAGCACTGTCCCTGAGTATTTTTGCTCAAGGCTAGCACTCTACCACTTGACCATAGCTCTACTTCTGGCTTTTTGGTGGTTCATTGAAATAAGAATCTCATGGATTTTCCCACCCCTGGAGCTGATGTTGAACCTTGGTCTTCAGGTCTCAGCCTCCTGAGTAGCTAGATTGACAGGCGTGAGGCACCTCCCCAGATTGGCTCTTGATACTGGGACCCTTGCCCTAATCCATTTCTAGTCTTACCTCCACGTACCAACACAAGCACACTTACCCTTCAACCTGAAGTTTTGTTAGGGTGAGGGTCGTTCATGTTTTCTAAAGCAATTACCTTCTGTTTTATTTTCTGAAATAAAGGAGCATAGAAGTTCAGCATTGTCAGGGCAAACTTACTGTAACCACAATCCATTTTAAGAGACATTAAAAAAAAAACAACCCACAAAACAGAAACATACTTTAAAGTGATTTGGAACTTGGTTACAGGGAATGTGGCCTATTGACAAATGTCTCAGCTCATCTCTACTTGTTTTATTGGTTCAGCGGATATTTATTGGGTGCTTTGGTTCTTTCAGGGCTCCTCTTGTTTTTGCCAATGACTATGAAAATATTTAATAGGATTTCCAAACTATGTAGGTAAAATTTAGATGTAATAAAGGATTGGGTGGCTTCGCTTTCTTGGCTGTAACTAAAGTTTTGTGTTAAAAAAAATCATTTTAGTGTTTTGGTGTTTTCAACAACTTTTCTCTCTGTGTTGGTTGAAATTTTTCTTTTATCAAAAAAAAAAAAAAAACAACCAAACACCTTTTTGGGTTCCTTACATTTCTGTGAAGTGAACTGTACTGTGTTATGTGTCATTCGAAGCCCAGACCCGTAACCCGGTGGTGGGTTATGAATCTCTGACGCCGTGCGTTTCTCTGTCTTCAGGAAGATCATCGCTCCTCTGGTTACCAGGCACGGGAAGCTGTGGTCTAACTTCTGGGGCGCCCTGAGTCCCGACGGGTACTACGCCCGTTCCGAGGATTACGTGGACATCGTGCAAGGCAAGAGAGTGTGAGTGACGCGCCGTTCTGTCTCCTGGTGCCGAGTGCGGTCAGCCACCCGTGCATGCTGGCTGGCGCTCCCTGGTGCGGTCAGCCACCCGTGCATGCTGGCGCTCCCCGGCCTGTGCTATTGCCTCGTGCTTCATGTTGAAGGCAAGCCACGCGGATCGTGCGTTGTGGGCCACCTGAGGTCATGAAGTTCTAGGGAAAACTAAGCTATACAAAGAAAAACAAGTGGGGGGCTGGGAAGGTGGCTCAGTGGTAGAGCGCTTGCCTTGCATGCCTGAGGCCCTGGGTTCGATTCCTCAGCACCACATAAGCAAAAAGAAAAAAGCCAGAAGTGGTGCTGTGGCTCAAGTGGTAGAGCGCTAGCCTTGAGCTGAAGAGCTGAGGGACAGACAGCACCCAGGCCCAGAGTTCAGGCCCCACGACCGGACCCCCAAAAAGAAAAACAAGTTTCAGAAACCTCAAGGGACATCCTGAGAGATGAGGCGTGATCACGCCACAGACAGGCCATATGACAGCAGGTTGGACGGTGGAAAGTTGGGCACGGGTGTGTGGCAGCTATGGGACCCGCCATGATGACGAATGAGTATCTTGGTGGTTTTTGGGATTCATGCATCAAGAGGCCACACAGAGAACCAGAGCATGGCAGCCTTCCTCACTGCTCACCGGGGAGTCTGTGGTGTGGGTCAGGCGATCGTACACACATCCGATCCTGGGGGGGGGGGTGCATCCATGCCACCATGGTGTACCCAGAATGCAAATTATACAGCAAAGCATGAGTTGTTCTAAATGTGTAAAAAGTAGAGCTTAATTCTCCACTCCCCCCCTTCTCTCCCCCCCCGCCCCCCGCCCTTACTGATGGTGTTTGGGAATGTCCGTCCTGCTTTCAGAGGAGTCTGGAACATTCCATACCTGGCTAACGTGTACTTAATCAAAGGAGAGACGCTGAGGTCAGAGATGAACGAGAGGAACTACTTTGTGCGTGACCGACTGGACCCAGACATGGCTCTTTGCCGGAATGCCAGAGAAATGGTGAGCGCGGGTGGAAACGCACCGGGAATGATTTCTTCCCTCCAATGGCTGCTCTTCCGTTTGGCCTCCGTCATTGTGTTTTGATGCTTTCTGTTTCTCTAACTCGTGAAGTACTAGCCAATTTTTTTGGTCCACGCGTGCCACGTGGGCAGACAATGACCCGTGGAATGCAAGCCTGGCTCTAGAGCCAGTGTGGTCAAGAGTCTGGTGGTCCATTCAATACCTGTAATGAAAACTCAAACCTAGTTACAGTTAACTGGAGTCTTGGTGAAAGAATCACCACCCATCTGAGAAGAGCACCTTTTGGTGCTGAGAGCCAAGTCCGTACTTTGTCTGGCTGGGTGTATCTTCTGAGAAATACGAACATCACCTCCTCAAAGGCAGGCTCCTTACCCCGAGCCAGAATAAGATTCAAGTCAGCCATGGAGTTCATCCAGGCCATGAATTCTTCTGCCATGAATTTACTTTTCATTATAAAACTTAGGTGACTTACTTTTTAAAAAAAGTCCTTATTTTAAAAAAATCGATGTGCTTTTCAACACGTACGGATACATGTGTAAACATACTTATTTTGGTTGAGAAACGATACTGAGTTTATTTCTAAACTCACGTAGCCAATTTTAGGAAAAATGTATCGGAAAAGTTGGCAAGTATTTTGTTTTTATTCTTAACAAGGCATGTGTTGTTTTACTACCTGTGTATGTGTTCCTACAAACCTGTGCACCTTGGTTCCCCCCGAGCAACCGCAGTGCCTGTCTCCCGCCCGGCTGACTTCACGCGGCAGCGCATCCTGGAATGGCCACTCTGACTCCGTTTTTTTCCCCCCCTTGTCTTAATTATTTGTCTAAGGAATGAGCTTGGATATATGTTTGACCAACACAAGAGAAATTTTAAAAAAAAAGGGAAGGAAAGGGTGGCAGGGAGGGAGACGTGTGTTCGCGCGCTGAGAGCTGAGAGCTTCGCTTGTCATGCATGCAGTCTCCCAGGGCCGGGTCCCCGGCGGCTCCCCGCTCAGGCTGCACCCCACTCACCGAGCACCCCAGGGCGCTGGGCCAGCAGGTCCACTCACCCGATGCCTCTCTTCATTTTAGACCTTACAGAGGGAGAAAGACTCCCCCACTCCGGAGACATTCCAAATGCTCAGCCCCCCAAAGGTGTTCTTTCATTTATTTTTACCTCTTTCTCTGTGTGTGTGTGTGTGTGTGTGTGTGTGTGTGTGATTACAGCGTATGGTTTACCGCCGAGCGGTGACGTTTCTTCACAGTTTCGTCTTGGGCTTGGTGTGGAGTGTTTGTATTTACGGGTTACTAATGTGCATGCGTTTAGGTTTCTATGTTGTGGTGGTGTATATGTGTGTATGTGTTTGTTTTTATGCGTGTATTTGTGTGTATATATTCATGCATGTGTGTATATGCGTTTGTGTACATGTATCTGTGTTTATATGCATGTGTTTGGGCATGTGTATGGGTGTGTGTATGATTATGTGTGTTTTATATGACAGTCAACTCTTGGGTCTTTCAGTTGATTGACATTTGCTGGTTAACAGATAAAAAGTTAAAATCCTTAAGACCTTTCACTCATTTTCCTAGTACATGTTTTTTCTTTTGGTGGGGTTTGGGAGGACAAAGCGGCAGGACTAAGTATAAAATACACCATAAGTGTTCCTTTTGATCGAAGGTGACATTAATACATTCTTCTTTACTTAGTGACCTGTTAATCCCTTTACCATTCAAACAGGTGTACAGAGACCCTCTGTCTGAGCTGTAGCTGCTGTGTTGATTTGATTTGGGTCAAGGAGAGGAGGCTATAGTTTTGCTTTTGTGATGAGTGTATTTTGTTTTTACCACAATTGATCTTAGCCAAAAGACCAACCAAAAAGTGATTTTTTTGGTGTGTTTTTCTAGTCAGGCCGTTACAAGGCACGATTTCCTTTCTGTGTTCAGTCTGTGAACAATACAGTAATAAAGAATGCAAGACCCTGATAACATAACATTGACATTTTCAGTTCATTATTAAAAACATGACGTTTCCTTTGAAAGGGACAGGAGCCAAAAGAAGGTACAATTCATCTCACGTTGCTGTCTCAAAAGTATTTCTGCATTCAAACAGGAATCCGCCCCCCATGTCGACACCTGGGATCATGAGAAACTGGGAGGAACTGGCTACCCTTTTCCTTCCTCTTTTCGTCTTTCAGTTGATTGTCAGTGCTTTCTCTTGCCTTCCTGTGGTATCTGAATGCCTAATCCACATTTGTTTCTTTGATTTCAAATCGTACACACGCAGTATGAGAATACAAATGCGTGGCCATTAAGCAGATCGTAAAAGTAGAAGGGAACACGTTTTTGTTTTTGTTAAGCAGATCGTAAAAGTAGAAGGGAACACGTTTTTGTTTTTGTTTTTGTCTCTGTGGTTAAGTCTGGTGTATGTGCTTTTTCTTCGGGATTAATACTGTTATTTTTTGACGTGTAGGGTGTGTTTATGTACATTTCTAATAGACATGAGTTTGGACGACTGTTGTCGACGGCCAACTACAATACTTCGCACTACAACAATGACCTGTGGCAGATTTTTGAAAACCCCGTGGTAGGTGTTTTGTATTCTACGTCCTGTATTGCTTATGTGTCTTCCTAGCCTAGGAGAGGCAAATCATAGTGTAATGTGGCCAGGCTTTTAAATGTTTAATAATCAATTTTGTAATCCATAGCTTAGTTTTAAAATTGACACCACTCAAGAGGTTTTTGGTTTTTTTTTTTAAGAAAGTTGAGTTACAACCGGGCGCTGGTAGCTCATGCCTGTAATCCTAGCTACTCAGGAGGCTTAGAACTGAGGATCTCTGTCCAGAGCCAGCCCGGGCAGGAAAGTCTGTGAAACTCTTATCTCTAATAAACCACTAGAAAACTGGAAGTGGCGCTGTGGCTCAAGTGGTAGAGCACTCGCCTTGAGCTGAAGAGCTGAGGGACAGCGCCCAGGTCCAGAGTTCAAGCCCCACGACCAACAAAAAGAAAAAAAAAAGAAAGTTGAGTTACAGTATTTATAATTAATTGATTCATGAATTTATTTATTGTGGTTGTGGGGCTTGAACTCAGAGCCTGGGCGCTGTCCCTCAGCTCTTTTGCTCAAGGCTAGGGCCAAGAACTTTTAAAAAAAAAAAGAGAGAAAAGAAAAGAAAAATTAGGATATATACTAAATTTGAGAAAGGGAATTACACGGTTGTTTGGTTTCTCTGTTTTCAGTGTTCAGAAGTTCTATCCAGTTTCAAAGACAGTTTTAGGAGGGTATTGATGATTATAGATTATAGATGATGCTATAGTGGTTTTATTTTCCTAAAGTAGTCTCAAGACGTCCTCAACTTTGTTTCTTTTGATGATTTTTGTAAGAGTCTACCTATACAACACGTGACCAAAGTGTTGGATTAAAAACCACGTTTGCTTTGTTTGGTGATTCACTAGGTTGTTTTGAGATGGGTTTTGTTTTGCAATGAGATCTCTTTCTTTAAGTGAAACAGGTATTTTTATTTACCAGTCATGATGCTGATACCTGTGGTTCCTCTGCCAATAGGAAAAGTCGTAAATTACAGAGATTTAATGCACCCTGTGTTTTGTTTTTCTGGCACAGCAGAGATGCAGAAGTAATATATGCAGTCATCTCCGGGAACTCTGTGGAGTAGAATAGGACTGTCTCTCTTGTCTTTCTATTTTTCTTCTTCTTCATATTAGGCATTTAAAAAATACTTCTGTCCTATTTTCCCCCCTGTGTATCTTCATCTTGCACAGAACTGGAATAGAAAGAAGTTTTTGTTATTCTGCAGTGGGTGGAATTACATGTGTTTTTTGGCTCCGTGTTCCTTGGTGTTTTGAGGGATAGAATTACTTACTTTCCTGGATAATACTAGCTTCCTGGTAAGAGATCCTAAATTACATCCTGAGCTGTAGTCGTTTGTGTTAAGAATTCATGTCTCAGGAGAGCACAGGATGGAAAACTTCGAGCTGAGCAGAAACTGCCTCCCTTTCTCTGGCCTGGTTTGTTAGTGGACGGACTAGCTGCGTTCATCAAGGGATAGATATCTCGGAACAGATACTGAGAGATCGTCCCTGATCAGAATCCTGAGAACATTATAAAGTTGCCATTCGATTGATGACTTTAAAGGTGTTCTATGATGAAAATTTACTATTATTATCCTCACGTGTATAGGGACTTCTGGAACTTGAAAGAGTAAAGAATGATGTGTCCAAAAACTACAATGGGGGTTCCGGTTACTTGATTCTGCTTGGCCCGTGTTTTAGAATTGGCAAGTCATTAAATACTAAAGCTAAAATGAAACAAAGCAAATGTGTTCCTTTTATCTATCTATCTATCCATCCATCTGTCCATCCATTCACCCACTCATGCATCCATCCATCTATCATCCGTCTATCCATCATCTGTCTACCTGACATTTTTTAAAGAATTTGAAGCTAACTTGAGTTTTTCCACATCAAAAATAAGTTTGTTAGAACCAAACTAAACTAAAAATGTGATATAAATTATTGTGATATAAATCCAGCCTCAAAGACGTATTTTAGATAAGCACTTTAGAATTCTTTTAGGTCCCCCCCTTTCCCAATAAGGTCTTCCTGTATTTGTCCTATGCAAAGAAAGAAAAATTCAGAGGCATTATGCATTTTACAAGGAGGAGGCACTTAAACAATTCTGTGTTTTATATAACTTCTCAAGACTGGGATTTTAAATACAGTAATCACCCAGGACAATGATT